>NW_025919207.1:0-53505 GCF_907164915.1 Impatiens glandulifera
TTGAAGATTTTTTATCGTTTTGTACGAGAAAAACACAAAATAAACCCGTGAAAACGTATTATTTAAAAAAAAAAACACACGTTAATTTCGTACTTTTTATTAGATTTTTTGTTTTTATATAAGAAAAAATACAAAATATCATGAAAACGGATCGATTTGAAGATTTTTTGTCGTTTTGTACGAGTAAAACACAAAATAAACGCGTGAAATTGTATGATTTAAAAAAAACGAATTTTGTGTTTTTATATATGACAAAATATCATGAAAATGAAATTTATATAAGACAAAATATTGGATTTTGTGTTTTTATATATGACAAAATATCATGAAAATGAAATTTATATAAGACAAAATATTGGATTTTGTGTTTTTATATAAGACAAAATATAAAATATCATGAAAACGGATCGATTTAAAGTTTTTTTGTCATTTTGTACGAGAAAAACACAAATATAAACGCGTGAAAACGTGTGATTTAAATAAAAACGGATTTTGTGTTTTTATATATGACAAAATATTGTGAAAACGAAATTTATATAAGACAAATATTGGACTTTGTGTT
Source organism: Impatiens glandulifera (assembly GCF_907164915.1). NCBI lineage: Eukaryota > Viridiplantae > Streptophyta > Magnoliopsida > Ericales > Balsaminaceae > Impatiens > Impatiens glandulifera. Next base: position 563 of record NW_025919207.1, read on the forward strand.
TTTATATAAGACAAAATATAAAATATCTTGAAAACGGATCGATTAGAAGATATTTTGTCGTTTTGTACGAGAAAAACACAAAATAAACGCTTGAAAACGTATTATTTAAAAAAACACACGTTAATTTTGTACTTTTTATTGGATTTTGTGTTTTTATATAAGATAAAATACAAAATATCATGAAAACGGATCGATTTGAATATTTTTTGTCGTTTTGTACGAGTAAAACACAAAATAAACGCCTGAAAATGTATAATTTAAAAAAAAACGAATTTTGTATTTTTATATAAGACAAAATATCATGAAAACGAAATTTGTATAAGACAAAATATTAGATTTTGTGTTTTTATATAAGACAAAATATCATGAAAACGGAATTTATATAAGACAAAATATTAGATTTGTGTTTTTATATTAGACAAAATACAAAATATCATGAAAACGGATTGATTTTAATATTTTTTGTCGTTTTGTACGATAAAAACACAAAATAAATGCGTGAAAAGGTATGATTTAAAAAAATGGATTTTGTGTTTATATATTAGACAAAATATTATGAAAACAGAATTTATATAAGACAAAATATTAAATTTTGTGTTTTTATATAAGACAAAATACAAAATATCATGAAAACGAATCGATTTGAAGATTTTTTGTCGTTTTGTACGAGAAAAACACAAAATAAACACGTGAAAACGTATGATTTAAAAAATGAATTTTGTGTTTTTATATAAGAAAAAATATCATGAAAACAGAATTTATATAAGACAAAATCTTAGATTTTGTGTTTTTATAAAAGACAAAATACAAAATATCATAAAAACGGATCGATTTGAAGATTTTTTGTCGTTTTGTACGAGAAAAACACAAAATAAACGCATGAAAACGTATTATTTAAAAAAAAACACGTTAATTTCGTACTTTTTATTAGATTTTGTGTTTTTATATAAGATAAAATATCATGAAAACGGATCGATTTGAAGATTTTTTGTCATTTTGTACGAGTAAAACAAAAAATAAACGCGTGAAATTGTATGATTTAAAAAAAAACGAATTTTGTGTTTTTATATATGACAAAATATCATGAAAACGTATTGATTTGAATATTTTTTGTCGTTTTGTACGATAAAAACACAAAATAAACGCGTAAAAACGTATGATTTAAAAAAAATGGATTTTGTATTTTTATATAAGACAACATTTCATGAAAACGAAATTTATATAAGACAAAATATTGGATTTTGTGTTTTTATATATGACAAAATGTAAAGTATAATGAAAACGGATCGATTTGATGATTTTTTTCGTTTTGTACGAGAAAAACATAAAATAAACGCGTGAAAACGTATGATTTAAAAAAATGGATTTTGTGTTTATATATAAGACAAAATATCATGAAAACAGAATTTATATAAGACAAAATATTAGATTTTGTGTTTTTATATATGACAAAATACAAAATATCATGAAAACGGATCGATTTTAAGATTTTTTGTCGTTTTGTACGAGAAAAACACAAAATAAACGTGTGAAAACGTTTTATTTAAAAAAAACACACGTTAATTTCGTACTTTTTATTGGATTTTGTGTTTTTATATAAGATAAAATACCAAATATCATGAAAACGGATCGATTTGAAGATTTTTTGTCGTTTTTTACGAGTAAAACACAAAATAAACGTCTGAAAATGTATGATTTAAAAAAAAACGAATTTTGTGTTTTTATATAAGACAAAATATCATGAAAACGAAATTTGTATAAGACAAAATATTGGATTTTTTGTTTTTATATAAGACAAAATATCATGAAAACAGAATTTATATAATAAAAAATATTAGATTTTGTGTTTTTATATTAGACAAAATACAAAATATCATGAAAACGCATTGATTTGAAGATTTTTTTGTCGTTTTGTACGAGAAAAACACAAAATAAACGCATGAAAACGTATGATTTAAAAAAAAACGGATTTGTGTTTTTATATAAGACAAAATATCATGAAAACAGAATTTATATAAGACAAAATATTAGATTTTGTTTTTTATATAAGACAAATACAAAATATCATGAAAACGGATCGATTTGAAGATTTTTTGTCGTTTTGTACGAGAAAAACACAAAATAAACCCGTGAAAACGTATTATTTAAAAAAAAACACACGTTAATTTCGTACTTTTTATTAGATTTTTTGTTTTTATATAAGAAAAAATACAAAATATCATGAAAACGGATCGATTTGAAGATTTTTTGTCGTTTTGTACGAGTAAAACACAAAATAAACGCGTGAAATTGTATGATTTAAAAAAAAACGAATTTTGTGTTTTTATATATGACAAAATATCATGAAAATGAAATTTATATAAGACAAAATATTGGATTTTGTGTTTTTATATAAGACAAAATATAAAATATCATGAAAACGGATCGATTTAAAGTTTTTTTGTCGTTTTGTACGAGAAAAACACAAATATAAACGCGTGAAAACGTATGATTTAAATAAAAACGGATTTTGTGTTTTAATATATGACAAAATATTGTGAAAACGAAATTTATATAAGACAAATATTGGACTTTGTGTTTTTATATAAGACAAAATATAAAATATCTTGAAAACGGATCGATTTGAAGATATTTTGTCGTTTTGTACGAGAAAAACACAAAATAAACGCTTGAAAACGTATTATTTAAAAAAACACACGTTAATTTTGTACTTTTTATTGGATTTTGTGTTTTTATATAAGATAAAATACAAAATATCATGAAAACGGATCGATTTGAAGTTTTTTGTCGTTTTGTACGAGAAAAACACAAAATAAACGCGTGAAAACGTATTATTTAAAAAAAACACGTTAATTTCGTACTTTTTATTAGATTTTGTGTTTTTATATAAGATAAAATATCATGAAAACGGATCGATTTGAAGATTTTTTGTCATTTTGTACGAGTAAAATAAAAAATAAACGCGTGAAATTGTATGATTTAAAAAAAACGAATTTTGTGTTTTTATATATGACAAAATATCATGAAAACGAAATTTATATAAGACAAAATAATGGATTTTTTGTTTTGTGTTTTTATATAAGACAAAATATAAAATATCATGAAAACATATCGATTTAAAGATTTTTTGTTGTTTTGTACGAGAAAAAAACAAAATAAACGCGTGAAAACGTATGATTTAAAAAAAAATAGATTTTGTATTTTTATATAAGATAAAATTTCATGAAAACGAAATTTATATAAGAGAAAATATTGGATTTTGTGTTTTTATATATGACAAAATATAAAGTATCATGAAAACGGATCGATTTGATGATTTTTTGTCGTTTTGTACGAGAAAAACATAAAATAAACGCGTGAAAACGTATGATTTAAAAAAATGGATTTTGTGTTTTTATATAAGAAAAAATATCATGAAAACAGAATTTATATAAGACAAAATATTAGATTTTGTGTTTTTATATAAGACAAAATACAAAATATCATAAAAAGGATCGATTTGAAGATTTTTTGTCGTTTTGTACGAGAAAAACACAAAATAAACGCGTGAAAACGTATTATTTAAAAAAAACACGTTAATTTCGTACTTTTTATTAGATTTTGTGTTTTTATATAAGATAAAATACAAGATATCATGAAAACGGATCGATTTGAAGATTTTTTGTCATTTTGTACGAGTAAAACAAAAAATAAACGCGTGAAATTGTATGATTTAAAAAAAACGAATTTTGTGTTTTTATATATGACAAAATATCATGAAAACGTATTGATTTGAATATTTTTTGTCGTTTTGTACGATAAAAACACAAAATAAACGCGTAAAAACGTATGATTTAAAAAAAAAATGGATTTTGTATTTTTATATAAGACAAAATTTCATGAAAACGAAATTTATATAAGACAAAATATTGGATTTTGTGTTTTTATATATGACAAAATATAAAGTATAATGAAAACGGATCGATTTGATGATTTTTTTTTCGTTTTGTACGAGAAAAACATAAAATAAACGCGTGAAAACGTATGATTTAAAAAAATGGATTTTGTGTTTATATATAAGACAAAATATCATGAAAACAGAATTTATATAAGACAAAATATTAGATTTTGTGTTTTTATATATGACAAAATACAAAATATCATGAAAACGGATCGATTTTAAGATTTTTTGTCGTTTTGTACGAGAAAAACACAAAATAAACGTGTGAAAACGTTTTATTTAAAAAAAAACACACGTTAATTTCGTACTTTTTATTGGATTTTGTGTTTTTATATAAGATAAAATACAAAATATCATGAAAACGGATCGATTTGAAGATTTTTTGTCGTTTTGTACGAGTAAAACACAAAATAAACGTCTGAAAATGTATGATTTAAAAAAAACGAATTTTGTGTTTTTATATAAGACAAAATATCATGAAAACGAAATTTGTATAAGACAAAATATTGGATTTTTTGTTTTTATATAAGACAAAATATCATGAAAACGGAATTTATATAATACAAAATATTAGATTTTGTGTTTTTATATTAGACAAAATACAAAATATCATGAAAACGCATTGATTTGAAGATTTTTTTGTCGTTTTGTACGAGAAAAACACAAAATAAACGCATGAAAACGTATGATTTAAAAAAAACGGATTTGTGTTTTTATATAAGACAAAATATCATGAAAACAGAATTTATATAAGACAAAATATTAGATTTTGTTTTTTATATAAGACAAATACAAAATATCATGAAAACGGATCGATTTGAAGATTTTTTGTCGTTTTGTACGAGAAAAACACAAAATAAACCCGTGAAAACGTATTATTTAAAAAAAAACACACGTTAATTTCGTACTTTTTATTAGATTTTTTGTTTTTATATAAGAAAAAATACAAAATATCATGAAAACGGATCGATTTGAAGATTTTTTGTCGTTTTGTACGAGTAAAACACAAAATAAACGCGTGAAATTGTATGATTTAAAAAAAACGAATTTTGTGTTTTTATATATGACAAAATATCATGAAAATGAAATTTATATAAGACAAAATATTGGATTTTGTGGTTTTATATAAGACAAAATATAAAATATCATGAAAACGGATCGATTTAAAGTTTTTTTGTCGTTTTGTACGAGAAAAACACAAATATAAACGCGTGAAAACGTATGATTTAAATAAAAACGGATTTTGTGTTTTTATATATGACAAAATATTGTGAAAACGAAATTTATATAAGACAAATATTGGACTTTGTGTTTTTTATATAAGACAAAATATAAAATATCTTGAAAACGGATCGATTTGAAGATATTTTGTCGTTTTGTACGAGAAAAACACAAAATAAACGCTTGAAAACGTATTATTTAAAAAAACACACGTTAATTTTGTACTTTTTATTGGATTTTGTGTTTTTATATAAGATAAAATACAAAATATCATGAAAACGGATCGATTTGAAGATTTTTTGTCGTTTTGTACGAGTAAAACACAAAATAAACGCCTGAAAATGTATAATTTAAAAAAAACGAATTTTGTATTTTTATATAAGACAAAATATCATGAAAATGAAATTTGTATAAAACAAAATATTAGATTTTGTGTTTTTATATAAGACAAAATATCATGAAAACGGAATTTATATAAGACAAAATATTAGATTTGTGTTTTTATATTAGACAAAATACAAAATATCATGAAAACGGATTGATTTGAATTTTTTGTCGTTTTGTACGATAAAAACACAAAATAAACGCGTGAAAACGTATGATTTAAAAAAATGGATTTTGTGTTTATATATAAGACAAAATATCATGAAAACAGAATTTATATAAGACAAAATATTAGATTTTGTGTTTTTATATAAGACAAAATACAAAATATCATGAAAACGAATCGATTTGAAGATTTTTTGTCGTTTTGTACGAGAAAAACACAAAATAAACACGTGAAAACGTATGATTTAAAAAAATGGATTTTGTGTTTTTATATAAGAAAAAATATCATGAAAACAGAATTTATATAAGACAAAATATTAGATTTTGTGTTTTTATATAAGACAAAATACAAAATATCATAAAAACGGATCGATTTGAAGATTTTTTGTCGTTTTGTACGAGAAAAACACAAAATAAACGCGTGAAAACGTATTATTTAAAAAAAAACACGTTAATTTCGTACTTTTTATTAGATTTTGTGTTTTTATATAAGATAAAATACAAAATATCATGAAAACGGATCGATTTGAAGATTTTTTGTCATTTTGTACGAGTAAAACAAAAAATAAACGCGTGAAATTGTATGATTTAAAAAAAACGAATTTTGTGTTTTTATATATGACAAAATATCATGAAAACGAAATTTATATAAGACAAAATATTGGATTTTGTGTTTTGTGTTTTTATATAAGACAAAATATAAAATATCATGAAAATATATCGATTTAAAGATTTTTTGTTGTTTTGTACGAGAAAAACACAAAATAAACGCGTGAAAACGTATGATTTAAAAAAAATGGATTTTGTATTTTTATATAAGATAAAATTTCATGAAAACGAAATTTATATAAGACAAAATATTGGATTTTGTGTTTTTATATATGACAAAATATAAAGTATCATGAAAACGGATCGATTTGATGATTTTTTGTCGTTTTGTACGAGAAAAACATAAAATAAACGCGTGAAAACGTATGATTTAAAAAAATGGATTTTGTGTTTTTATATAAGAAAAAATATCATGAAAACAGAATTTATATAAGACAAAATATTAGATTTTGTGTTTTTATATAAGACAAAATACAAAATATCATAAAAACGGATCGATTTGAAGATTTTTTGTCGTTTTGTACGAGAAAAACAGAAAAACAAATGCGTGAAAACGTATTATTTAAAAAAAAACACGTTAATTTCGTACTTTTTATTAGATTTTGTGTTTTTATATAAGATAAAATACAAAATATCTTGAAAACGGATCGATTTGAAGATTTTTTGTCATTTTGTACGAGTAAAACAAAAAATAAACGCGTGAAATTGTATGATTTAAAAAAAACGAATTTTGTGTTTTTATATATGACAAAATATCATGAAAACGTATTGATTTGAATATTTTTTGTCGTTTTGTACGATAAAAACACAAAATAAACGCGTAAAAACGTATGATTTAAAAAAAATGGATTTTGTATTTTTATATAAGACAACATTTCATGAAAACGAAATTTATATAAGACAAAATATTGGATTTTGTGTTTTTATATATGACAAAATGTAAAGTATAATGAAAACGGATCGATTTGATGATTTTTTTTCGTTTTGTACGAGAAAAACATAAAATAAACGCGTGAAAACGTATGATTTAAAAAAATGGATTTTGTGTTTATATATAAGAAAAAATATCATGAAAACAGAATTTATATAAGACAAAATATTAGATTTTGTGTTTTTATATAAGACAAAATACAAAATATCATAAAAACGGATCGATTTGAAGATTTTTTGTCGTTTTGTACGAGAAAAACACAAAATAAACGCGTGAAAACGTATTATTTAAAAAAAAACACGTTAATTTCGTACTTTTTATTAGATTTTGTGTTTTTATATAAGATAAAATATCATGAAAACGGATCGATTTGAAGATTTTTTGTCATTTTGTACGAGTAAAATAAAAAATAAACGCGTGAAATTGTATGATTTAAAAAAAAACGAATTTTGTGTTTTTATATATGACAAAATATCATGAAAACGAAATTTATATAAGACAAAATAATGGATTTTGTGTTTTGTGTTTTTATATAAGACAAAATATAAAATATCATGAAAACATATCGATTTAAAGATTTTTTGTTGTTTTGTACGAGAAAAAAACAAAATAAACGCGTGAAAACGTATGATTTAAAAAAAAATAGATTTTGTATTTTTATATAAGATAAAATTTCATGAAAACGAAATTTATATAAGAGAAAATATTGGATTTTGTGTTTTTATATATGACAAAATATAAAGTATCATGAAAACGGATCGATTTAATGATTTTTTGTCGTTTTGTACGAGAAAAACATAAAATAAACGCGTGAAAACGTATGATTTAAAAAAATGGATTTTGTGTTTTTATATAAGAAAAAATATCATGAAAACAGAATTTATATAAGACAAAATATTAGATTTTGTGTTTTTATATAAGACAAAATACAAAATATCATAAAAACGGATCGATTTGAAGATTTTTTGTCGTTTTGTACGAGAAAAACACAAAATAAACGCGTGAAAACGTATTATTTAAAAAAAACACGTTAATTTCGTACTTTTTATTAGATTTTGTGTTTTTATATAAGATAAAATACAAGATATCATGAAAACGGATCGATTTGAAGATTTTTTGTCATTTTGTACGAGTAAAACAAAAAATAAACGCGTGAAATTGTATGATTTAAAAAAAACGAATTTTGTGTTTTTATATATGACAAAATATCATGAAAACGTATTGATTTGAATATTTTTTGTCGTTTTGTACGATAAAAACACAAAATAAACGCGTAAAAACGTATGATTTAAAAAAAAATGGATTTTGTATTTTTATATAAGACAACATTTCATGAAAACGAAATTTATATAAGACAAAATATTGGATTTTGTGTTTTTATATATGACAAAATGTAAAGTATAATGAAAACGGATCGATTTGATGATTTTTTTTCGTTTTGTACGAGAAAAACATAAAATAAACGCGTGAAAACGTATGATTTAAAAAAATGGATTTTGTGTTTATATATAAGACAAAATATCATGAAAACAGAATTTATATAAGACAAAATATTAGATTTTGTGTTTTTATATATGACAAAATACAAAATATCATGAAAACGGATTGATTTTAAGATTTTTTGTCGTTTTGTACGAGAAAAACACAAAATAAACGTGTGAAAACGTTTTATTTAAAAAAAAACACACGTTAATTTCGTACTTTTTATTGGATTTTGTGTTTTTATATAAGATAAAATACAAAATATCATGAAAACGGATCGATTTGAAGATTTTTTGTCGTTTTGTACGAGTAAAACACAAAATAAACGTCTGAAAATGTATGATTTAAAAAAAACGAATTTTGTGTTTTTATATAAGACAAAATATCATGAAAACGAAATTTGTATAAGACAAAATATTGGATTTTTTGTTTTTATATAAGACAAAATATCATGAAAACGGAATTTATATAATACAAAATATTAGATTTTGTGTTTTTATATTAGACAAAATACAAAATATCATGAAAACGCATTGATTTGAAGATTTTTTTGTCGTTTTGTACGAGAAAAACACAAAATAAACGCATGAAAACGTATGATTTAAAAAAAAACGGATTTGTGTTTTTATATAAGACAAAATATCATGAAAACAGAATTTATATAAGACAAAATATTAGATTTTGTTTTTTTATATAAGACAAATACAAAATATCATGAAAACGGATCGATTTGAAGATTTTTTGTCGTTTTGTACGAGAAAAACACAAAATAAACCCGTGAAAACGTATTATTTAAAAAAAAACACACGTTAATTTCGTACTTTTTATTAGATTTTTTGTTTTTATATAAGAAAAAAATACAAAATATCATGAAAACGGATCGATTTGAAGATTTTTTGTCGTTTTGTACGAGTAAAACACAAAATAAACGCGTGAAATTGTATGATTTAAAAAAAAACGAATTTTGTGTTTTTATATATGACAAAATATCATGAAAATGAAATTTATATAAGACAAAATATTGGATTTTGTGGTTTTATATAAGACAAAATATAAAATATCATGAAAACGGATCGATTTAAAGTTTTTTTGTCGTTTTGTACGAGAAAAACACAAATATAAACGCGTGAAAACGTATGATTTAAATAAAAACGGATTTTGTGTTTTTATATATGACAAAATATTGTGAAAACGAAATTTATATAAGACAAATATTGGACTTTGTGTTTTTATATAAGACAAAATATAAAATATCTTGAAAACGGATCGATTTGAAGATATTTTGTCGTTTTGTACGAGAAAAACACAAAATAAACGCTTGAAAACGTATTATTTAAAAAAACACACGTTAATTTTGTACTTTTTATTGGATTTTGTGTTTTTATATAAGATAAAATACAAAATATCATGAAAACGGATCGATTTGAAGATTTTTTGTCGTTTTGTACGAGTAAAACACAAAATAAACGCCTGAAAATATATAATTTAAAAAAAAACGAATTTTGTATTTTTAAATAAGACAAAATATCATGAAAACGAAATTTGTATAAGACAAAATATTAGATTTTGTGTTTTTATATAAGACAAAATATCATGAAAACGGAATTTATATAAGACAAAATATTAGATTTGTGTTTTTATATTAGACAAAATACAAAATATCATGAAAACAGATTGATTTTAATATTTTTTGTCGTTTTGTACGATAAAAACACAAAATAAACGCGTGAAAATGTATGATTTAAAAAAATGGATTTTGTGTTTATATATAAGACAAAATATCATGAAAACAGAATTTATATAAGACAAAATATTAAATTTTGTGTTTTTATATAAGACAAAATACAAAATATCATGAAAACGAATCGATTTGAAGATTTTTTGTCGTTTTGTACGAGAAAAACACAAAATAAACACGTGAAAACGTATGATTTAAAAAAATGGATTTTGTGTTTTTATATAAGAAAAAATATCATGGAAACAGAATTTATATAAGACAAAATCTTAGATTTGTGTTTTTATATAAGACAAAATACAAAATATCATAAAAACGGATCGATTTGAAGATTTTTTGTCGTTTTGTACGAGAAAAACACAAAATAAACGCATGAAAATGTATTATTTAAAAAAAAACACGTTAATTTCGTACTTTTTATTAGATTTTGTGTTTTTATATAAGATAAAATATCATGAAAACGGATCGATTTGAAGATTTTTTGTCATTTTGTACGAGTAAAACAAAAAATAAACGCGTGAAATTGTATGATTTAAAAAAAATCGCATTTTTTGTTTTTATATATGACAAAATATCATGAAAACGAAATTTATATAAGACAAAATATTGGATTTTGTGTTTTGTGTTTTTATATAAGACAAAATATAAAATATCATGAAAACAGATCGATTTAAAGATTTTTTGTTGTTTTGTACGAGAAAAACACAAAATAAACGCGTGAAAACGTATGATTTAAATAAAAACGGATTTTGTGTTTTGTGTTTTTATATAAGACAAAATATAAAATATCATGAAAACAGATCGATTTAAAGATTTTTTGTTGTTTTGTACGAGAAAAACACAAAATAAACGCGTGAAAACGTATGATTTAAAAAAAATGGATTTTGTATTTTTATATAAGATAAAATTTCATGAAAACGAAATTTATATACGACAAAATATTGGATTTTGTATTTTTATATATGACAAAATATAAAGTATCATGAAAACAGATGGATTTGATGATTTTTTGTAGTTTTGTACGAGAAAAACATAAAATAAACGCGTGAAAACGTATGATTTTAAAAAATGGATTTTGTGTTTTTATATAAGAAAAAATATCATGAAAACAGAATTTATATAAGACAAAATATTATATTTTGTGTTTTTATATAAGACAAAATACAAAATATCATAAAAACGGATCGATTTGAAGATTTTTGTTGTTTTGTACGAGAAAAACACAAAATAAACGCGTGAAAACGTATTATTTAAAAAAAAACACGTTAATTTCGTACTTTTTATTAGATTTTGTGTTTTTATATAAGATAAAATACAAGATATCATGAAAACGGATCAATTTGAAGATTTTTTTGTCATTTTGTACGAGTAAAACAAAAAATAAACGCGTGAAATTGTATGATTTAAAAAAAAACGAATTTTGTGTTTTTATATATGACAAAATATCATGAAAACGTATTGATTTGAATATTTTTTGTCGTTTTGTACGATAAAAACACAAAATAAACGCGTAAAAACGTATGATTTAAAAAAAATGGATTTTGTATTTTTATATAAGACAAAATTTCATGAAAACGAAATTTATATAAGACAAAATATTGGATTTTGTGTTTTTATATATGACAAAATATAAAGTATAATGAAAACGGATCGATTTGATGATTTTTTTTCGTTTTGTACGAGAAAAACATAAAATAAACGCGTGAAAACGTATGATTTAAAAAAATGGATTTTGTGTTTATATATAAGACAAAATATCATGAAAACAGAATTTATATAAGACAAAATATTAGATTGTGTTTTTATATATGACAAATTACAAAATATCATGAAAACGGATCGATTTTAAGATTTTTTGTCGTTTTGTACGAGAAAAACACAAAATAAACGTGTGAAAACGTTTTATTTAAAAAAAAAAACACGTTAATTTCGTACTTTTTATTAGATTTTGTGTTTTTATATAAGACAAAATACTAAATATCATGAAAACGGATCGATTTGAAGATTTTTTGTCGTTTTGTACGAGTAAAACACAAAATAAACGCCTGAAAATGTATAATTTAAAAAAAACGAATTTTGTATTTTTATATAAGACAAAATATCATGAAAACGAAATTTGTATTAAACAAAATATTAGATTTTGTGTTTTTATATAAGACAAAATATCATGAAAACGGAATTTATATAAGACAAAATATTAGATTTGTGTTTTTATATTAGACAAAATACAAAATATCATGAAAACGGATTGATTTGAATTTTTTGTCGTTTTGTACGATAAAAACACAAAATAAACGCGTGAAAACGTATGATTTAAAAAAATGGATTTTGTGTTTATATATAAGACAAAATATCATGAAAACAGAATTTATATAAGACAAAATATTAAATTTTGTGTTTTTATATAAGACAAAATACAAAATATCATGAAAACGAATCGATTTGAAGATTTTTTGTCGTTTTGTACGAGAAAAACACAAAATAAACACGTGAAAACGTATGATTTAAAAAAATGGATTTTGTGTTTTTATATACGAAAAAATATCATGAAAACAGAATTTATATAAGACAAAATATTAGATTTTGTGTTTTTATATAAGACAAAATACAAAATATCATAAAAACGGATCGATTTGAAGATTTTTTGTCGTTTTGTACGAGAAAAACACAAAATAAACGCGTGAAAACGTATTATTTAAAAAAAAACACGTTAATTTCGTACTTTTTATTAGATTTTGTGTTTTTATATAAGATAAAATACAAAATATCATGAAAACGGATCGATTTGAAGATTTTTTGTCATTTTGTACGAGTAAAACAAAAAATAAACGCGTGAAATTGTATGATTTAAAAAAAACGAATTTTGTGTTTTTATATATGACAAAATATCATGAAAACGAAATTTATATAAGACAAAATATTGGATTTTGTGTTTTGTGTTTTTATATAAGACAAAATATAAAATATCATGAAAACATATCGATTTAAAGATTTTTTGTCGTTTTGTACGAGAAAAACACAAAATAAACGCGTGAAAACGTATGATTTAAAAAAAAATGGATTTTGTATTTTTATATAAGATAAAATTTCATGAAAACGAAATTTATATAAGACAAAATATTGGATTTTGTGTTTTTATATATGACAAAATATAAAGTATCATGAAAACGGATCGATTTGATGATTTTTTATCGTTTTGTACGAGAAAAACATAAAATAAACGCGTGAAAACGTATGATTTAAAAAAATGGATTTTGTGTTTTTATATAAGAAAAAATATCATGAAAACAGAATTTATATAAGACAAAATATTAGATTTTGTATTTTTATATAAGACAAAATACAAAATATCATAAAAACGGATCGATTTGAAGATTTTTTGTCGTTTTGTACGAGAAAAACAGAAAAACAAATGCGTGAAAACGTATTATTTAAAAAAAAACACGTTAATTTCGTACTTTTTATTAGATTTTGTGTTTTTATATAAGATAAAATACAAAATATCTTGAAAACGGATCGATTTGAAGATTTTTTGTCATTTTGTACGAGTAAAACAAAAAATAAACGCGTGAAATTGTATGATTTAAAAAAAACGAATTTTGTGTTTTTATATATGACAAAATATCATGAAAACGTATTGATTTGAATATTTTTTGTCGTTTTGTACGATAAAAACACAAAATAAACGCGTAAAAACGTATAATTTAAAAAAAATGGATTTTGTATTTTTATATAAGACAACATTTCATGAAAACGAAATTTATATAAGACAAAATATTGGATTTTGTGTTTTTATATATGACAAAATGTAAAGTATAATGAAAACGGATCGATTTGATGATTTTTTTTTCGTTTTGTACGAGAAAAACATAAAATAAACGCGTGAAAACGTATGATTTAAAAAAATGGATTTTGTGTTTATATATAAGAAAAAATATCATGAAAACAGAATTTATATAAGACAAAATATTAGATTTTGTGTTTTTATATAAGACAAAATACAAAATATCATAAAAACGGATCGATTTGAAGATTTTTTGTCGTTTTGTACGAGAAAAACACAAAATAAACGCGTGAAAACGTATTATTTAAAAAAAAACACGTTAATTTCGTACTTTTTATTAGATTTTGTATTTTTATATAAGATAAAATACAAAATATCATGAAAACGGATCGATTTGAAGATTTTTTGTCATTTTGTACGAGTAAAACAAAAAATAAACGCGTGAAATTGTATGATTTAAAAAAAAACGAATTTTGTGTTTTTATATATGACAAAATATCATGAAAACGAAATTTATATAAGACAAAATATTGGATTTTGTGTTTTTATATAAGACAAAATATAAAATATCATGAAAACGGATCGATTTAAAGTTTTTTTGTCGTTTTGTACGAGAAAAACACAAAATAAACGTGTGAAAACGTTTTATTTAAAAAAAAACACACGTTAATTTCGTACTTTTTATTGGATTTTGTGTTTTTATATAAGATAAAATACAAAATATCATGAAAACGGATCGATTTGAAGATTTTTTGTCGTTTTTTACGAGTAAAACACAAAATAAACGTCTGAAAATGTATGATTTAAAAAAAACGAATTTTGTGTTTTTATATAAGACAAAATATCATGAAAACGAAATTTGTATAAGACAAAATATTGGATTTTTTGTTTTTATATAAGACAAAATATCATGAAAACGGAATTTATATAATACAAAATATTAGATTTTGTGTTTTTATATTAGACAAAATACAAAATATCATGAAAACGCATTGATTTGAAGATTTTTTTGTCGTTTTGTACGTGAAAAACACAAAATAAACGCATGAAAACGTATGATTTAAAAAAAACGGATTTGTGTTTTTATATAAGACAAAATATCATGAAAACAGAATTTATATAAGACAAAATATTAGATTTTTTTTTTATATAAGACAAATACAAAATATCATGAAAACGGATCGATTTGAAGATTTTTTGTCGTTTTGTACGAGAAAAACACAAAATAAACCCGTGAAAACGTATTATTTAAAAAAAAACACACGTTAATTTCGTACTTTTTATTAGATTTTTTGTTTTTATATAAGAAAAAATACAAAATATCATGAAAACGGATCGATTTGAAGATTTTTTGTCGTTTTGTACGAGTAAAACACAAAATAAACGCGTGAAATTGTATGATTTAAAAAAAACGAATTTTGTGTTTTTATATATGACAAAATATCATGAAAATGAAATTTATATAAGACAAAATATTGGATTTTGTGTTTTTATATAAGACAAAATATAAAATATCATGAAAACGGATCGATTTAAAGTTTTTTTGTCGTTTTGTACGAGAAAAACACAAATATAAACGCGTGAAAACGTATGATTTAAATAAAAACGGATTTTGTGTTTTTATATATGACAAAATATTGTGAAAACGAAATTTATATAAGACAAATATTGGACTTTGTGTTTTTATATAAGACAAAATATAAAATATCTTGAAAACGGATCGATTTGAAGATATTTTGTCGTTTTGTACGAGAAAAACACAAAATAAACGCTTGAAAACGTATTATTTAAAAAAACACACGTTAATTTTGTACTTTTTATTGGATTTTGTGTTTTTATATAAGATAAAATACAAAATATCATGAAAACGGATCGATTTGAAGATTTTTTGTCGTTTTGTACGAGTAAAACACAAAATAAACGCCTGAAAATGTATAATTTAAAAAAAACGAATTTTGTATTTTTAAATAAGACAAAATATCATTAAAACGAAATTTGTATAAGACAAAATATTAGATTTTGTGTTTTTATATAAGACAAAATATCATGAAAACGGAATTTATATAAGACAAAATATTAGATTTGTGTTTTTATATTAGACAAAATACAAAATATCATGAAAACAGATTGATTTTAATATTTTTTGTCGTTTTGTACGATAAAAACACAAAATAAACGCATGAAAATGTATTATTTAAAAAAAAAACACGTTAATTTCGTACTTTTTATTAGATTTTGTATTTTTATATAAGATAAAATACAAAATATCATGAAAACGGATCGATTTGAAGATTTTTTGTCATTTTGTACGAGTAAAACAAAAAATAAACGCGTGAAATTGTATGATTTAAAAAAAACGAATTTTTTGTTTTTATATATGACAAAATATCATGAAAACGAAATTTATATAAGACAAAATATTGGATTTTGTGTTTTGTGTTTTTATATAAGACAAAATATAAAATATCATGAAAACAGATCGATTTAAAGATTTTTTGTTGTTTTGTACGAGAAAAACACAAAATAAACGCGTGAAAACGTATGATTTAAATAAAAACGGATTTTGTGTTTTGTGTTTTTATATAAGACAAAATATAAAATATCATGAAAACAGATCGATTTAAAGATTTTTTGTTGTTTTGTACGAGAAAAATACAAAATAAACGCGTGAAAACGTATGATTTAAAAAAAATGGATTTTGTATTTTTATATAAGATAAAATTTCATGAAAACGAAATTTATATACGACAAAATATTGGATTTTGTATTTTTATATATGACAAAATATAAAGTATCATGAAAACAGATGGATTTGATGATTTTTTGTCGTTTTGTACGAGAAAAACATAAAATAAACGCGTGAAAACGTATGATTTTAAAAAATGGATTTTGTGTTTTTATATAAGAAAAAATATCATGAAAACAGAATTTATATAAGACAAAATATTATATTTTGTGTTTTTATATAAGACAAAATACAAATTATCATAAAAACGGATCGATTTGAAGATTTTTGTTGTTTTGTACGAGAAAAACACAAAATAAACGCGTGAAAACGTATTATTTAAAAAAAACACGTTAATTTCGTACTTTTTATTAGATTTTGTGTTTTTATATAAGATAAAATACAAGATATCATGAAAACGGATCAATTTGAAGATTTTTTGTCATTTTGTACGAGTAAAACAAAAAATAAACGCATGAAATTGTATGATTTAAAAAAAACGAATTTTGTGTTTTTATATATGACAAAATATCATGAAAACGTATTGATTTGAATATTTTTTGTCGTTTTGTACGATAAAAACACAAAATAAACGCGTAAAAACGTATGATTTAAAAAAAATGGATTTTGTATTTTTATATAAGACAAAATTTCATGAAAACGAAATTTATATAAGACAAAATATTGGATTTTGTGCTTTTATATATGACAAAATATAAAGTATAATGAAAACGGATCGATTTGATGATTTTTTTCGTTTTGTACGAGAAAAACATAAAATAAACGCGTGAAAACGTATGATTTAAAAAAATGGATTTTGTGTTTATATATAAGACAAAATATCATGAAAACAGAATTTATATAAGACAAAATATTAGATTGTGTTTTTATATATGACAAAATACAAAATATCATGAAAACGGATCGATTTTAAGATTTTTTGTCGTTTTGTACGAGAAAAACACAAAATAAACGTGTGAAAACGTTTTATTTAAAAAAAAACACGTTAATTTCGTACTTTTTATTAGATTTTGTGTTTTTATATAAGACAAAATACTAAATATCATGAAAACGGATCGATTTGAAGATTTTTTGTCGTTTTGTACGAGTAAAATACAAAATAAACGCCTGAAAATGTATAATTTAAAAAAAACGAATTTTGTATTTTTATATAAGACAAAATATCATGAAAACGAAATTTGTATAAAACAAAATATTAGATTTTGTGTTTTTATATAAGACAAAATATCATGAAAACGGAATTTATATAAGACAAAATATTAGATTTGTGTTTTTATATTAGACAAAATACAAAATATCATGAAAACGGATTGATTTGAATTTTTTGTCGTTTTGTACGATAAAAACACAAAATAAACGCGTGAAAACGTATGATTTAAAAAAATGGATTTTGTGTTTATATATAAGACAAAATATCATGAAAACAGAATTTATATAAGACAAAATATTAAATTTTGTGTTTTTATATAAGACAAAATACAAAATATCATGAAAACGAATCGATTTGAAGATTTTTTGTCGTTTTGTACGAGAAAAACACAAAATAAACACGTGAAAACGTATGATTTAAAAAAATGGATTTTGTGTTTTTATATAAGAAAAAATATCATGAAAACAGAATTTATATAAGACAAAATATTAGATTTTGTGTTTTTATATAAGACAAAATACAAAATATCATAAAAACGGATCGATTTGAAGATTTTTTGTCGTTTTGTACGAGAAAAACACAAAATAAACGCGTGAAAACGTATTATTTAAAAAAAACACGTTAATTTCGTACTTTTTATTAGATTTTGTGTTTTTATATAAGATAAAATACAAAATATCATGAAAACGGATCGATTTGAAGATTTTTTGTCATTTTGTACGAGTAAAACAAAAAAGAAACGCGTGAAATTGTATGATTTAAAAAAAACGAATTTTGTGTTTTTATATATGACAAAATATCATGAAAACGAAATTTATATAAGACAAAATATTGGATTTTGTGTTTTGTGTTTTTATATAAGACAAAATATAAAATATCATGAAAACAGATCGATTTAAAGATTTTTTGTCGTTTTGTACGAGAAAAACACAAAATAAACGCGTGAAAACGTATGATTTAAAAAAAATGGATTTTGTATTTTTATATAAGATAAAATTTCATGAAAACGAAATTTATATAAGACAAAGTATTGGATTTTGTGTTTTTATATATGACAAAATATAAAGTATCATGAAAACGGATCGATTTGATGATTTTTTATCGTTTTGTACGAGAAAAACATAAAATAAACGCGTGAAAACGTATGATTTAAAAAAATGGATTTTGTGTTTTTATATAAGAAAAAATATCATGTAAACAGAATTTATATAAGACAAAATATTAGATTTTGTATTTTTATATAAGACAAAATACAAAATATCATAAAAACGGATCGATTTGAAGATTTTTTGTCGTTTTGTACGAGAAAAACAGAAAAACAAATGCGTGAAAACGTATTATTTAAAAAAAAACACGTTAATTTCGTACTTTTTATTAGATTTTGTGTTTTTATATAAGATAAAATACAAAATATCATGAAAACGGATCGATTTGAAGATTTTTTGTCATTTTGTACGAGTAAAACAAAAAATAAACGCGTGAAATTGTATGATTTAAAAAAAACGAATATTGTGTTTTTATATATGACAAAATATCATGAAAACGAAATTTATATAAGACAAAATATTGGATTTTGTGTTTTGTGTTTTTATATAAGACAAAATATAAAATATCATGAAAACAGATCGATTTAAAGATTTTTTGTCGTTTTGTACGAGAAAAACACAAAATAAACGCGTGAAAACGTATGATTTAAAAAAAAATGGATTTTGTATTTTTATATAAGATAAAATTTCATGAAAACGAAATTTATATAAGACAAAATATTGGATTTTGTGTTTTTATATATGACAAAATATAAAGTATCATGAAAACGGATCGATTTGATGATTTTTTGTCGTTTTGTACGAGAAAAACATAAAATAAACGCGTGAAAACGTATGATTTAAAAAAATGGATTTTGTGTTTTTATATAAGACAAAATATCATGAAAACATAATTTTATAAGACAAAATATTAGATTTTGTTTTTTTATATAAGACAAATACAAAATATCATGAAAACGGATCGATTTGAAGATTTTTTGTCGTTTTGTACGAGAAAAACACAAAATAAACGCGTGAAAACGTATTATTTAAAAAAAACACACGTTAATTTCGTACTTTTTATTAGATTTTGTGTTTTTATATAAGATAAAATACAAAATATCATGAAAACGGATCGATTTGAAGATTTTTTGTCGTTTTGTACGAGTAAAACACAAAATAAACGCGTGAAATTGTATGATTTAAAAAAAACGAATTTTGTGTTTTTATATATGACAAAATATCATGAAAACGAAATTTATATAAGACAAAATATTGGATTTTGTGTTTTTATATAAGACAAAATATAAAATATCATGAAAACGGATCGATTTAAAGTTTTTTTGTCGTTTTGTACGAGAAAAACACAAATATAAACGCGTGAAAACGTATGATTTAAATAAAAACAGATTTTGTGTTTTTATATATGACAAAATATCGTGAAAACGAAATTTATATAAGACAAATATTGGACTTTGTGTTTTTATATAAGACAAAATATAAAATATCTTGAAAACGGATCGATTTGAAGATATTTTGTCGTTTTGTACAAGAAAAACACAATAAACGCGTGAAAACATATGATTTAAAAAAAACGGATTTGTGTTTTTATATAAGACAAAATATCATGAAAACATAATTTATATAAGACAAAATATTAGATTTTGTGTTTTTATAAAAGACAAAATACAAAATATCATGAAAACAGATCGATTTGAAGATTTTTTGTCGTTTTGTACGAGAAAAACACAAAATAAACGCTTGAAAACGTATTATTTAAAAAAACACACGTTAATTTTGTACTTTTTATTGGATTTTGTATTTTTATATAAGATAAAATACAAAATATCATGAAAACGGATCGATTTGAAGATTTTTTGTCGTTTTGTACGAGTAAACACAAAATAAACGCCTGAAAATGTATAATTTAAAAAAAACGAATTTTGTATTTTTATATAAGACAAAATATCATGAAAACAGAATTTATATATAGACAAAATATTAAATTTTGTGTTTTTATATAAGACAAAATACAAAATATCATGAAAACGAATCGATTTGAAGATTTTTTGTCGTTTTGTACGAGAAAAACACAAAATAGACGCGTGAAAACGTATGATTTAAAAAACTGATTTTGTGTTTTTATATAAGACAAAATAAAAAATATCATGAAAACAGAATTCATATAAGACAAAATATTAGATTTTGTGTTTTTATATAAGACAAAATACAAAATATCATAAAAACGGATCGATTTGAAGATTTTTTGTCGTTTTGTACGAGAAAAACACAAAATAAACGTTTAAAAACGTATTATTTAAAAAAAAACACGTTAATTTCGTACTTTTTATTAGATTTTGTGTTTTTATATAAGATAAAATACAAAATATCATGAAAACGGATCGATTTGAAGATTTTTTGTCATTTTGTACGAGTAAAACAAAAAATAAACGCGTGAAATTGTATGATTTAAAAAAAACGAATTTTGTGTTTTTATATATGACAAAATATCATGAAAACGAAATTTATATAAGACAAAATATTGGATTTTGTGTTTTGTGTTTTTATATAAGACAAAATATAAAATATCATGAAAACAGATCGATTTAAAGATTTTTTGTCGTTTTGTACGAGAAAAACACAAAATAAACGCGTGAAAACGTATGATTTAAAAAAAAATGGATTTTGTATTTTTATATAAGATAAAATTTCATGAAAACGAAATTTATATAAGACAAAATATTGGATTTTGTGTTTTTATATATGACAAAATATAAAGTATCATGAAAACGGATCGATTTGATGATTTTTTGTCGTTTTGTACGAGAAAAACATAAAATAAACGCGTGAAAACGTATGATTTAAAAAAATGGATTTTGTGTTTTTATATAAGACAAAATATCATGAAAACATAATTTTATAAGACAAAATATTAGATTTTGTTTTTTTATATAAGACAAATACAAAATATCATGAAAACGGATCGATTTGAAGATTTTTTGTCGTTTTGTACGAGAAAAACACAAAATAAACGCGTGAAAACGTATTATTTAAAAAAAACACACGTTAATTTCGTACTTTTTATTAGATTTTGTGTTTTTATATAAGATAAAATACAAAATATCATGAAAACGGATCGATTTGAAGATTTTTTGTCGTTTTGTACGAGTAAAACACAAAATAAACGCGTGAAATTGTATGATTTAAAAAAAACGAATTTTGTGTTTTTATATATGACAAAATATCATGAAAACGAAATTTATATAAGACAAAATATTGGATTTTGTGTTTTTATATAAGACAAAATATAAAATATCATGAAAACGGATCGATTTAAAGTTTTTTTGTCGATTTGTACGAGAAAAACACAAATATAAACGCGTGAAAACGTATGATTTAAATAAAAACAGATTTTGTGTTTTTATATATGACAAAATATCGTGAAAACGAAATTTATATAAGACAAATATTGGACTTTGTGTTTTTATATAAGACAAAATATAAAATATCTTGAAAACGGATCGATTTGAAGATATTTTGTCGTTTTGTACAAGAAAAACACAATAAACGCGTGAAAACATATGATTTAAAAAAAACGGATTTGTGTTTTTATATAAGACAAAATATCATGAAAACATAATTTATATAAGACAAAATATTAGATTTTGTGTTTTTATAAAAGACAAAATACAAAATATCATGAAAACAGATCGATTTGAAGATTTTTTGTCGTTTTGTACGAGAAAAACACAAAATAAACGCTTGAAAACGTATTATTTAAAAAAACACACGTTAATTTTGTACTTTTTATTGGATTTTGTATTTTTATATAAGATAAAATACAAAATATCATGAAAACGGATCGATTTGAAGATTTTTTGTCGTTTTGTACGAGTAAACACAAAATAAACGCCTGAAAATGTATAATTTAAAAAAAACGAATTTTGTATTTTTATATAAGACAAAATATCATGAAAACGAAATTTGTATAAGACAAAATATTAGATTTTGTGTTTTTATATAAGACAAAATATCATGAAAACGGAATTTATATAAGACAAAATATTAGATTTGTGTTTTTATATTAGACAAAATACAAAATATCATGAAAACGGATTGATTTGAATATTTTTTGTCGTTTTGTACGATAAAAACACAAAATAAACGCGTGAAAACGTATGATTTAAAAAAATGGATTTTGTGTTTATATATAAGACAAAATATCATGAAAACAGAATTTATATATAGACAAAATATTAAATTTTGTGTTTTTATATAAGACAAAATACAAAATATCATGAAAACGAATCGATTTGAAGATTTTTTGTCGTTTTGTACGAGAAAAACACAAAATAAACACGTGAAAACGTATGATTTAAAAAAATGGATTTTGTGTTTTTATATAAGAAAAAATATCATGAAAACAGAATTCATATAAGACAAAATATTAGATTTTGTGTTTTTATATAAGACAAAATACAAAATATCATAAAAACGGATCGATTTGAAGATTTTTTGTCGTTTTGTACGAGAAAAACACAAAATAAACGTTTGAAAACGTATTATTTAAAAAAAAACACGTTAATTTCGTACTTTTTATTAGATTTTGTGTTTTTATATAAGATAAAATACAAAATATCATGAAAACGGATCGATTTGAAGATTTTTTGTCATTTTGTACGAGTAAAACAAAAAATAAACGCGTGAAATTGTATGATTTAAAAAAAACGAATTTTGTGTTTTTATATATGACAAAATATCATGAAAACGAAATTTATATAAGACAAAATATTGGATTTTGTGTTTTGTGTTTTTATATAAGACAAAATATAAAATATCATGAAAACAGATCGATTTAAAGATTTTTTGTCGTTTTGTACGAGAAAAACACAAAATAAACGCGTGAAAACGTATGATTTAAAAAAAATGGATTTTGTATTTTTATATAAGATAAAATTTCATGAAAACGAAATTTATATAAGACAAAATATTGGATTTTGTGTTTTTATATATGACAAAATATAAAGTATCATGAAAACGGATCGATTTGATGATTTTTTGTCGTTTTGTACGAGAAAAACATAAAATAAACGCGTGAAAACGTATGATTTAAAAAAAAGGATTTTGTATTTTTATATAAGACAAAATATCATGAAAACATAATTTATATAAGACAAAATATTAGATTTTGTTTTTTTATATAAGACAAATACAAAATATCATGAAAACGGATCGATTTGAAGATTTTTTGTCGTTTTGTACGAGAAAAACACAAAATAAACGCGTGAAAACGTATTATTTAAAAAAAACGGATTTTGTGTTTTTATATATGACAAAATATCATGAAAACGAAAT
This sequence comes from Impatiens glandulifera, assembly GCF_907164915.1. Classification (NCBI taxonomy): domain Eukaryota; kingdom Viridiplantae; phylum Streptophyta; class Magnoliopsida; order Ericales; family Balsaminaceae; genus Impatiens; species Impatiens glandulifera. The sequence continues at coordinate 25,090 of NW_025919207.1, forward strand.
TTATATAAGACAAAATATTGGATTTTGTGTTTTTATATAAGACAAAATATCATGAAAACGGAATTTATATAAGAAAAAATATTAGATTTGTGTTTTTATATTAGACAAAATACAAAATATCATGAAAACGGATTGATTTGAATATTTTTTGTCGTTTTGTACGATAAAAACACAAAATAAACGCGTGAAAACGTATGATTTTTAAAAAATGGATTTTGTATTTTTATATAAGACAAAATTTCATGAAAACGAAATTTATATAAGACAAAATATTGGATTTTGTGTTTTTATATATGACAAAATATAAAGTATCATAAAAACGGATCGATTTGATGATTTTTTTTCGTTTTGTACGAGAAAAACATAAAATAAACGCGTGAAAACGTATGATTTAAAAAAATGGATTTTGTGTTTATATATAAGACAAAATATCATGAAAACAGAATTTATATAAGACAAAATATTAGATTTTGTGTTTTTATATATGACAAAATACAAAATATCATGAAAACGGATCGATTTTAAGATTTTTTGTCGTTTTGTACGAGAAAAATACAAAATAAACGCGTGAAAACGTTTTATTTAAAAAAAACACACGTTAATTTCGTACTTTTTATTGGATTTTGTGTTTTTATATAAGATAAAATACAAAATATCATGAAAACGGATCGATTTGAAGATTTTTTGGCGTTTTGTACGAGTAAAACACAAAATAAACGTATGAAAATGTATGATTTAAAAAAAAACGAATTTTGTGTTTTTATATAAGACAAAATATCATGAAAACGAAATTTGTATAAGACAAAATATTGGATTTTTTGTTTTTATATAAGACAAAATATCATGAAAACGGAATTTATATAATACAAAATATTAGATTTTGTGTTTTTATATTAGACACAATACAAAATATCATGAAAACGCATTGATTTGAAGATTTTTTGTCGTTTTGTACGAGAAAAACACAAAATAAACGCATGAAAACGTATGATTTAAAAAAAACGGATTTGTGTTTTTATATTAGACAAAATATCATGAAAACAGAATTTATATAAGACAAAATATTAGATTTTGTTTTTTTATATAAGACAAATACAAAATATCATGAAAACGAATCGATTTGAAGATTTTTTGTCGTTTTGTACGACAAAAACACAAAATAAACGCGTGAAAACGTATTATTTAAAAAAAACACACGTTAATTTCGTAATTTTTATTAGATTTTGTGTTTTTATATAAGATAAAATACAAAATATCATGAAAACGGATCGATTTGAAGATTTTTTGTCGTTTTGTACGAGTAAAACACAAAATAAACGCGTGAAATTGTATGATTTAAAAAAAACGAATTTTGTGTTTTTATATATGACAAAATATCATGAAAACGAAATTTATATAAGACAAAATATTGGATTTTGTGTTTTTATATAAGACAAAATATAAAATATCATGAAAACGGATCGATTTAAAGTTTTTTTGTCGTTTTGTACGAGAAAAACACAAATATAAACGCGTGAAAACGTATGATTTAAATAAAAACGGATTTTGTGTTTTTATATATGACAAAATATCGTGAAAACGAAATTTATATAAGACAAATATTGGACTTTGTGTTTTTATATAAGACAAAATACAAAATATCATGAAAACGGATCGATTTGAAGATTTTTTGTCGTTTTGTACGAGAAAAACACAAAATAAACGCTTGAAAACGTATTATTTAAAAAAACACACGTTAATTTTGTACTTTTTATTGGATTTTGTGTTTTTATATAAGATAAAATACAAAATATCATGAAAACGGATCGATTTGAAGATTTTTTGTCGTTTTGTACGAGTAAAACACAAAATAAACGACTAAAAATGTATAATTTTAAAAAAACGAATTTTGTGTTTTTATATAAGACAAAATATCATGAAAACAAAATTTGTATAAGACAAAATATTGGATTTTGTGTTTTTATATAAGACAAAATATCATATAAACGGAATTTATATAAGACAAAATATTAGATTTGTGTTTTTATATTAAACTAAATACAAAATATCATGAAAACGGATTGATTTGAATATTTTTTGTCGTTTTGTACGATAAAAACACAAAATAAACGCGTAAAAACGTATGATTTAAAAAAAATGGATTTTGTATTTTTATATAAGGCAAAATTTCATGAAAACAAAATTTATATAAGACAAAATATTGGATTTTGTGTTTTTATATATGAAAAAAATATAAAGTATAATGAAAACGGATCGATTTGATGATTTTTTTTTCGTTTTGTATGAGAAAAACATAAAATAAACGCGTGAAAACGTATAATTTAAAAAAATGGATTTTGTGTTTATATATAAGACAAAATATCATGAAAACAGAATTTATATAAGAGAAAATATTAGATTTTGTGTTTTTATATATGACAAAATACAAAATATATTGAAAACGGATCGATTTTAGGATTTTTTATCGTTTTGTACGAGAAAAACACAACATAAATGCGTGAAAACGTTATATTTAAAAAAACACACGTTAATTTCGTACTTTTTATTGGATTTTGTGTTTTTATATAAGATAAAATAGAAAATATCATGAAAACGGATCGATTTGAAGATTTTTTTTCGTTTTGTACGAGTAAAACACAAAATAAATGTCTGAAAATGTATGATTAAAAAAAACGAATTTTGTGTTTTTATATAAGACAAAATATCATGAAAACGAAATTTGTATAAGACAAAATATTGGATTTTGTGTTTTTATATAAGATAAAATATCATGAAAACGGAATTTATATAATACAAAATATTAGATTTTGTGTTTTTATATTAGACAAAATACAAATATCATGAAACGCATTGATTTGAAGATTTTTGTCGTTTTGTACGAGAAAAACTAAAAAAAAACGCATGAAAAACGTATGATTATAAAAAAAAACGGATTTGTGTTTTTATATAAGACAAAATATCATGAAAACATAATTTATATAAGACAAAATATTAGATTTTGTGTTTTTATATAAGACAAAATACAAAATATCATGAAAACGGATCGATTTGAAGATTTTTTGTCGTTTTGTACGAGTAAAACATAAAATAAACATCTGAAAATGTATGATTTAAAAAAAAACGAATTTTGTGTTTTTATATAAGACAAAATATTATGAAAACGAAATTTGTATAAGACAAAATATTGGATTTTTTGTTTTTATATAAGACAAAATATCATGAAAACAGAATTTATATAATACAAAATATTAGATTTCGTGTTTTTATATTAGACAAAATACAAAATATCATGAAAACGCATTGATTTGAAGATATTTTATCGTTTTGTACGAGAAAAACACAAAATAAACGCATGAAAACGTATGATATAAAAAAACGGATTTGTGTTTTTATATAAGACAAAATATCATGAAAACAGAATTTATATAAGACAAAATATTAGATTTTGTGTTTTTATATATGACAAAATACAAAATATCATGAAAACGGATCGATTTTAAAATATTTTGTCGTTTTGTACGAGAAAAACACAAAATAAACGCGTGAAAACGTATTATTTAAAAAAAACACACGTTAATTTCGTACTTTTTATTGGATTTTGTGTTTTTATATAAGATAAAATACAAAATTTCATGAAAACGGATCGATTTGAAGATTTTTTGTCGTTTTGTACGAGTAAAACACAAAATAAACGTATGAAAATGTATGATTTAAAAAAAAACGAATTTTGTGTTTTTATATAAGACAAAATATCATGAAAACGAAATTTGTATAAGACAAAATATTGGATTTTGTGTTTTTATATAAGACAAAATATCATGAAAACGGAATTTATATAATACAAAATATTAGATTTTGTGTTTTTATATTAGACAAAATACAAAATATCATGAAAACGCATTGATTTGAAGATTTTTTATCGTTTTGTACGAGAAAAATACAAAATAAACGCGTAAAAACGTATGATATAAAAAAAACGGATTTGTGTTTTTATATAAGACAAAATATCATGAAAACATAATTTATATAAGACAAAATATTAGATTTTGTGTTTTTATATAAGATAAAATACAAAATATCATGAAAACGGATCGATTTGAAGATTTTTTGTCGTTTTGTACGAGAAAAACACAAAATAAACGCTTGAAAACATATTATTTAAAAAAACACACGTTAATTTTGTACTTTTTATTGGATTTTGTGTTTTTATATAAGATAAAATACAAAATATCATGAAAACGGATCGATTTGAAGATTTTTGTCGTTTTGTACGAGTAAAACACAAAATAAACGTCTGAAAATGTTTGATTTAAAAAAAAAAACGAATTTTGTATTTTTATATAAGACAAAAAATCATGAAAACGAAATTTGTATAAGACAAAATATTGGATTTTTTGTTTTTATATAAGACAAAATATCATGAAAACAGAATTTATATAATACAAAATATTAGATTTTGTGTTTTTATATTAGACAAAATACAAAATATCATGAAAACGCATTGATTTGAAGATTTTTTTATCGTTTTGTACGAGAAAAACACAAAATAAACGCATGAAAACGTATGATATAAAAAAAACGGATTTGTGTTTTTATATAAGACAAAATATTAGATTTTGTGTTTTTATATAAGACAAAATACAAAATATCATGAAAACGGATCGATTTAAAATTTTTTGTCGTTTTGTACGAGAAAAACACAAAATAAACGCGTGAAAACGTATTATTTAAAAAAAACACACGTTAATTTCGTACTTTTTATTGGATTTTGTGTTTTTATATAAGATAAAATACAAAAAATCATGAAAACGGATGGATTTGAAGAATTTTTGTCGTTTTGTACGAGTAAAACACAAAATAAACGTCTGAAAATGTATGATTTAAAAAAAAACGAATTTTGTGTTTTTATATAAGACAAAATATCATGAAAACGAAATTTGTATAAGACAAAATATTGGATTTTTTGTTTTTATATAAGACAAAATATCATGAAAACGGAATTTATATAATACAAAATATTAGATTTTGTGTTTTTATATTAGACAAAATACAAAATATCATGAAAACGCATTGATTTGAAGATTTTTTGTCGTTTTGTACGAGAAAAACTCCAAAAAAACGCATGAAAACGTATGATTTAAAAAAAACGGATTTGTGTTTTTATATAAGACAAAATATCATGAAAACATAATTTATATAAGACAAAATATTAGAATTTGTGTTTTTATATAAGACAAAATACAAAATATCATGAAAACGGATCGATTTGAAGATTTTTTGTCGTTTTGTATGAGAAAAACACAAAATAAACGCTTGAAAACGTATTATTTAAAAAAAAACACACGTTAATTAGTACTTTTTATTGGATTTTGTGTTTTTATATAAGATAAAATATAAAATATCATGAAAACGGATCGATTTGAAGATTTTTTGTCGTTTTGTACGAGTAAAACACAAAATAAACGCCTGAAAATGTATAATTTAAAAAAAACGAATTTGTATTTTTATATAAGACAAAATATCATGAAAACGAAATTTGTATAAGACAAAATATTTGATTTTGTGTTTTTATATAAGACAAAATATCATGAAAACGGAATTTATATAAGACAAAATATTAGATTTGTGTTTTTATATTAGACAAAATACAAAATATCATGAAAACGGATTGATTTGAAGATTTTTTATCGTTTTGTACGAGAAAAACACAAAATAAACGCATGAAAACGTATGATATAAAAAAACGGATTTGTGTTTTTATATAAGACAAAATATCATGAAAACAGAATTTATATAAGACAAAATATTAGATTTTGTGTTTTTATATATGACAAAATACAAAATATCATGAAAACGGATCGATTTGAAAATTTTTTGTCGTTTTGTACGAGAAAAACACAAAATAAACGCGTGAAAACGTATGATATAAAAAAAACGAATTTTGTGTTTTTATATAAGATAAAATACAAAATATCATGAAAACGGATCGATTTGAAGATTTTTTGTCGTTTTGTACGAGTAAAACACAAAATAAACGTCTGAAAATGTATGATTTAAAAAAAAACGAATTTTGTGTTTTTATATAAGACAAAATATCATGAAAACGAAATTTGTATAAGACAAAATATTGGATTTTCTGTTTTTATATAAGACAAAATATCATGAAAACGGAATTTATATAATACAAAATATTAGATTTTGTGTTTTTATATTAGACAAAATACAAAATATCATGAAAACGCATTGATTTGAAGATTTTTTTTCGTTTTGTACGAGAAAAATACAAAATAAACGCATGAAAACGTATGATATAAAAAAAACGGATTTGTGTTTTTATATAAGACAAAATATCATGAAAACATAATTTATATAAGACAAAATTTTAGATTTTGTGTTTTTATATAAGATAAAATACAAAATATCATGAAAACGGATCGATTTGTAGATTTTTTGTCGTTTTGTACGAGAAAAACACAAAATAAACGCTTGAAAACATATTATTTAAAAAAACACACGTTAATATCGTACTTTTTATTAGATTTTGTGTTTTTATATAAGATAAAATACAAAATATCATGAAAACGGATCGATTTGATGATTTTTTTTTCGTTTTGTACGTGAAAAACATAAAATAAACGCGTGAAAACGTATTATTTAAAAAAATGGATTTTGTGTTTATATATAAGACAAAATATCATGAAAACAGAATTTATATAAGACAAAATATTAGATTTTTTGTTTTTATATAAGACAAAATACAAAATATCATGAAAACGGATCGATTTGAAGATTTTTTTTGTTTTGTACGAGAAAAACACAAAATAAACGCGTGAAAACGTATTATTTAAAAAAACACACGTTAATTTCGTACTTTTTATTGGATTTTGTGTTTTTATATAAGATAAAATACAAAATATCATGAAAACGGATCGATTTGAAGATTTTGTGTCGTTTTGTACGAGTAAAACACAAAATAAACGTCTGAAAATGTATGATTTAAAAAAAACGAATTTTGTGTTTTTATATAAGACAAAATATCATGAAAACGAAATTTGTATAAGACAAAATATTGGATTTTGTGTTTTTATATATGACAAAATATAAAGTATAATGAAAACGGATCGATTTGATGATTTTTTTTCGTTTTATACGAGAAAAAATAAAATAAACGCGTGAAAACGTATGATTTAAAAAAATGGATTTTGTGTTTATATATAAGACAAAATATCATGAAAACAGAATTTATATAAGACAAAATATTAGATTTTGTGTTTTTATATATGACAAAATACAAAATATCATGAAAACGGATCGATTTTAAAATTTTTTGTCGTTTTGTACGAGAAAAAACACAAAATAAACGCGTGAAAACGTATTATTTAAAAAAAACACACGTTAATTTCGTACTTTTTATTGGATTTTGTGTTTTTATATAAGATAAAATACAAAATATCATGAAAACGGATCGATTTGAAGATTTTTTGTCGTTTTGTACGAGTAAAACACAAAATAAATGTCTGAAAATGTATGATTTAAAAAAAAACGAATTTTGTGTTTTTATATAAGACAAAATATCATGAAAACGAAATTTGTATAAGACAAAATATTGGATTTTTTGTTTTTATATAAGACAAAATATCATGAAAACGGAATTTATATAATACAAAATATTAGATTTTGTGTTTTTATATTAGACAAAATACAAAATATCATGAAAACGCATTGATTTGAAGATTTTTTGTCGTTTTGTACGAGAAAAACACAAAATAAACTCATGAAAACGTATGATTTAAAAAAAACGGATTTGTGTTTTTATATAAGACAAAATATCATGAAAACATAATTTATATAAGACAAAATATTAGATTTTGTGTTTTTATAAAAGACAAAATACAAAATATCATGAAAACGGATCGATTTGAAGATTTTTTGTCGTTTTGTACGAGTAAAACACAAAATAAACGCCTGAAAATGTATAATTTAAAAAAAACGAATTTTGTATTTTTATATAAGAAAAAATATCATGAAAACGAAATTTGTATAAGACAAAATATTAGATTTTGTGTTTTTATATTAGACAAAATATCATGAAAACGGAATTTATATAAGACAAAATATTAGATTTGTGTTTTTATATAAGACAAAATATAAAATATCATTAAAACAGATCGATTTAAAGATTTTTTGTCGTTTTGTACGAGAAAAACACAAAATAAACGCGTGAAAACGTATGATTTAAAAAAAAATGGATTTTGTATTTTTATATAAGATAAAATTTCATGAAAACGAAATTTATATAAGACAAAATATTGGATTTTGTGTTTTTATATATGACAAAATATAAAGTATCATGAAAACGGATCGATTTGATGATTTTTTGTCGTTTTGTACGAGAAAAACATAAAATAAACGCGTGAAAATGTATGATTTAAAAAAATGGATTTTGTGTTTTTATATAAGAAAAAATATCATGAAAACAGAATTTATATAAGACAAAATATTAGATTTTGTGTTTTTATATAAGACAAAATACAAAATATCATAAAAACGGATCGATTTGAAGATTTTTTGTCGTTTTGTACGAGAAAAACACAAAATAAACGCTTGAAAACGTATTATTTAAAAAAAAACACGTTAATTTCGTACTTTTTATTAGATTTTGTGTTTTTATATAAGATAAAATACAAAATATCATGAAAACGGATCGATTTGAAGATTTTATGTCATTTTGTACGAGTAAAACAAAAAATAAACGCGTGAAATTGTATGATTTAAAAAAAACGAATTTTGTGTTTTTATATATGACAAAATATCATGAAAACGAAATTTATATAAGACAAAATATTGGATTTTGTGTTTTGTGTTTTTATATAAGACAAAATACAAAATATCATGAAAACGGATCGATTTGAAGATTTTTTGTCGTTTTGTACGAGAAAAAACACAAAATAAACGCGTGAAAACGTATGATTTAAAAAAAATGGATTTTGTATTTTTATATAAGACAAAATTTCATGAAAACGAAATTTATATAAGACAAAATATTGGATTTTGTGTTTTTATATATGACAAAATATAAAGTATCATGAAAACGGATCGATTTGATGATTTTTTTTCGTTTTGTACGTGAAAAACATAAAATAAACGCGTGAAAACGTATGATTTAAAAAAATGGATTTTGTGTTTATATATAAGACAAAATATCATGAAAACAGAATTTATATAAGACAAAATATTAGATTTTGTGTTTTTATATAAGACAAAATACAAAATATCATGAAAACGGATCGATTTGAAGATTTTTTGTCGTTTTGTACGAGAAAAACACAAAATAAACGCGTGAAAACGTATTATTTAAAAAAACACACGTTAATTTCGTACTTTTTATTAGATTTGGTGTTTTTATATAAGATAAAATACAAGATATCATGAAAACGGATCGATTTGAAGATTTTTTGTCATTTTGTACGAGTAAAACAAAAAATAAACGCGTGAAATTGTATGATTTAAAAAAAAACGAATTTTGAGTTTTTATATATGACAAAATATCATGAAAACGAAATTTATATAAGACAAAATATTGGATTTTGTGTTTTGTGTTTTTATATAAGACAAAATATAAAATATCATGAAAACAGATCGATTTAAAGATTTTTTGTCGTTTTGTACGAGAAAAACACAAAATAAACGCGTGAAAACGTATGATTTTAAAAAAAATGGATTTTGTATTTTTATATAAGATAAAATTTCATGAAAATGAAATTTATATAAGACAAAATATTGGATTTTGTGTTTTTATATATGACAAAATATAAAGTATCATGAAAACGGATCGATTTGATGATTTTTTGTCGTTTTGTACGAGAAAAACACAAAATAAACGCCTGAAAATGTATAATTTAAAAAAAAACGAATTTTGTATTTTTATATAAGACAAAATATCATGAAAACGAAATTTGTATAAGACAAAATATTAGATTTTGTGTTTTTATATCAGACAAAATATCATGAAAACGGAATTTATATAAGACAAAATATTATATTTGTGTTTTTATATTAGACAAAATACAAAATATCATGAAAACAGATTGATTTGAATATTTTTTGTCGTTTTGTACGATAAAAACACAAAATAAACGCGTGAAAACGTATGATTTAAAAAAAAATGGATTTTGTATTTTTATATAAGACAAAATTTCATGAAAACGAAATTTATATAAGACAAAATATTGGATTTTGTGTTTTTATATATGACAAAATATAAAGTATCATGAAAACGGATCGATTTGATGATTTTTTTTCGTTTTGTACGAGAAAAACATAAAATAAATGCGTGAAAACGTATGATTTAAGAAAATGGATTTTGTGTTTATATATAAGACAAAATATCATGAAAACAGAATTTATATAAGACAAAATATTAGATTTTGTGTTTTTATATATGACAAAATACAAAATATCATGAAAACGGATCGATTTGAAGATTTTTTGTCGTTTTGTACGAGAAAAACACAAAATAAACGCGTGAAAACGTATTATTTAAAAAAAACACACGTTAATTTCGTACTTTTTATTGGATTTTGTGTTTTTATATAAGATAAAATACAAAATATCATGAAAACGGATCGATTTGAAGATTTTTTGTCGTTTTGTACGAGTAAAACACAAAATAAACGTCTGAAAATGTATGATTTAAAAAAAAACGAATTTTGTGTTTTTATATAAGACAAAATATCATGAAAACGAAATTTGTATAAGACAAAATATTGGATTTTTTGTTTTTATATAAGACAAAATATCATGAAAACGGAATTTATATAATACAAAATATTAGATTTTGTGTTTTTATATTAGACAAAATACAAAATATCATGAAAACGCATTGATTTGAAGATTTTTTGTCGTTTTGTACGAGAAAAACACAAAATAAACGCATGAAAACGTATGATTTAAAAAAAACGGATTTGTGTTTTTATATAAGACAAAATATCATGAAAACATAATTTATATAAGACAAAATATTAGATTTTGTGTTTTTATATAAGACAAAATACAAAATATCATGAAAACGGATCGATTTGAAGATTTTTTGTCGTTTTGTACGAGAAAAACACAAAATAAACGCTTGAAAACGTATTATTTAAAAAAAACACACGTTAATTTTGTACTTTTTATTGGATTTTGTGTTTTTATATAAGATAAAATACAAAATATCATGAAAACGGATCGATTTGAAGATTTTTTGTCGTTTTGTACGAGTAAAACACAAAATAAACGCCTGAAAATGTATAATTAAAAAAAAAACGAATTTTGTATTTTTATATAAGACAAAATATCATGAAAACGAAATTTGTATAAGACAAAATATTTGATTTTGTGTTTTTATATAAGACAAAATATCATGAAAACGGAATTTATATAAGACAAAATATTAGATTTGTGTTTTTATATTAGACAAAATACAAAATATCATGAAAACGGATTGATTTGAATATTTTTTGTCGTTTTGTACGATAAAAACACAAAATAAACGCGTGAAAACGTATGATTTAAAAAAAATGGATTTTGTATTTTTATATAAGACAAAATTTCATGAAAACGAAATTTATATAAGACAAAATATTGGATTTTGTGTTTTTATATATGACAAAATATAAAGTATCATGAAAACGGATCGATTTGATGATTTTTTTTTCGTTTTGTACGTGAAAAACATAAAATAAACGCGTGAAAACGTATGATTTAAAAAAATGGATTTTGTGTTTATATATAAGACAAAATATCATGAAAACAGAATTTATATAAGACAAAATATTAGATTTTGTGTTTTTATATAAGACAAAATACAAAATATCATGAAAACGGATCGATTTGAAGATTTTTTGTCGTTTTGTACGAGAAAAACACAAAATAAACGCGTGAAAACGTATTATTTAAAAAAAACACACGTTAATTTCGTACTTTTTATTGGATTTTGTGTTTTTATATAAGATAAAATACAAAATATCATGAAAACGGATGGATTTGAAGATTTTTTGTCGTTTTGTACGAGTAAAACACAAAATAAACGTCTGAAAATGTATGATTTAAAAAAAACGAATTTTGTGTTTTTATATAAGACAAAATATCATGAAAACGAAATTTGTATAAGACAAAATATTGGATTTTTTGTTTTTATATAAGACAAAATATCATGAAAACGGAATTTATATAATACAAAATATTAGATTTTGTGTTTTTATATTAGACAAAATACAAAATATCATGAAAACGCATTGATTTGAAGATTTTTTGTCGTTTTGTACGAGAAAAACACAAAATAAACGCATGAAAACGTATGATTTAAAAAAAACGGATTTGTGTTTTTATATAAGACAAAATATCATGAAAACATAATTTATATAAGACAATATATTAGATTTTGTGTTTTTATATAAGACAAAATACAAAATATCATGAAAACGGATCGATTTGAAGATTTTTTGTCGTTTTGTACGAGTAAAACACAAAATAAACGCCTGAAAATGTATATTTTAAAAAAAACGAATTTTGTATTTTTATATAAGACAAAATATCATGAAAACGAAATTTGTATAAGACAAAATATTAGATTTTGTGTTTTTATATAAGATAAAATATCATGAAAACGGAATTTATATAAGACAAAATATTAGATTTGTGTTTTTATATTAGACAAAATACAAAATATCATGAAAAGGGATTGATTTGAATATTTTTTGTCGTTTTGTACGATAAAAACACAAAATAAACGAGTGAAAACGTATGATTTTAAAAAATGGATTTTGTGTTTATATATAAGACAAAATATCATGAAAACATAATTTATATAAGACAAAATATTAAATTTTGTGTTTTTATATTAGACAAAATACAAAAGTATCATGAAAACGGATCGATTTGATGATTTTTTTTCGTTTTGTACGAGAAAAACATAAAATAAACGCGTGAAAACGTATGATTTAAAAAAATGGATTTTGTGTTTATATATAAGACAAAATATCATGAAAACAGAATTTATATAAGACAAAATATTAGATTTTGTGTTTTTATATAAGACAAAATACAAAATATCATGAAAACGGATCGATTTGAAGATTTTTTGTCGTTTTGTACGAGAAAAACACAAAATAAACGCGTGAAAACGTATTATTTAAAAAAAACACACGTTAATTTCGTACTTTTTATTGGATTTTGTGTTTTTATATAAGATAAAATACAAAATATCATGAAAACGGATCGATTTGAAGATTTTTTGTCGTTTTGTACGAGTAAAACACAAAATAAACGTCTGAAAATGTATGATTTAAAAAAAAACGAATTTTGTGTTTTTATATAAGACAAAATATCATGAAAACGAAATTTATATAAGACAAAATATTGGATTTTGTGTTTTTATATATGACAAAATATAAAATATCATGAAAACGGATCGATTTGATGATTTTTTTTCGTTTTGTACGAGAAAAACATAAAATAAACGCGTGAAAACGTATGATTTAAAAAAAATGGATTTTGTGTTTATATATAAGACAAAATATCATGAAAACAGAATTTATATAAGACAAAATATTAGATTTTGTGTTTTTATATATGACAAAATACAAAATATCATGAAAACGGATCGATTTTAAAATTTTTTGTCGTTTTGTACGAGAAAAACAAAAAATAAACGCGTGAAAACGTATTATTTAAAAAAAACACACGTTAATTTCGTACTTTTTATTGGATTTTGTGTTTTTATATAAGATAAAATACAAAATATCATGAAAACGGATCGATTTGAAGATTTTTTGTCGTTTTGTACGAGTAAAACACAAAATAAACGTCTGAAAATGTATGATTTAAAAAAAAACGAATTTTGTGTTTTTATATAAGACAAAATATCATGAAAACGAAATTTGTATAAGACAAAATATTGGATTTTGTGTTTTTATATAAGACAAAATATCATGAAAACGGAATTTATATAATACAAAATATTAGATTTTGTGTTTTTATATTAGACAAAATACAAAATATCATGAAAACGCATTGATTTGAAGATTTTTTGTCGTTTTGTACGAGAAAAACACAAAATAAACGCATGAAAACGTATGATTTAAAAAAAACGGATTTGTGTTTTTATATAAGACAAAATATCATGAAAACATAATTTATATAAGACAAAATATTAGATTTTGTGTTTTTATATAAGACAAAATACAAAATATCATGAAAACGGATCGATTTGAAGATTTTTTGTCGTTTTGTACGAGAAAAACACAAAATAAACGCTTGAAAACGTATTATTTAAAAAAACACACGTTAATTTTGTACTTTTTATTGGATTTTGTGTTTTTATATAAGATAAAATACAAAATATCATGAAAACGGATCGATTTGAAGATTTTTTGTCGTTTTGTACGAGTAAAACACAAAATAAACGTCTGAAAATGTATGATTTAAAAAAAAACGAATTTTGTGTTTTTATATAAGACAAAATATCATGAAAACGAAATTTGTATAAGACAAAATATTGGATTTTTTGTTTTTATATAAGACAAAATATCATGAAAACGGAATTTATATAATACAAAATATTAGATTTTGTGTTTTTATATTAGACAAAATACAAAATATCATGAAAACGCATTGATTTGAAGATTTTTTATCGTTTTGTACGAGAAAAACACAAAATAAACGCATGAAAACGTATAATTAAAAAAAAAACGGATTTGTGTTTTTATATAAGACAAAATATCATGAAAACATAATTTATATAAGACAAAATATTAGATTTTGTGTTTTTATATAAGACAAAATACAAAATATCATGAAAACGGATCGATTTGAAGATTTTTTGTCGTTTTGTACGAGAAAAACACAAAATAAACGCTTGAAAACGTATTATTTAAAAAAAACACACGTTAATTTTGTACTTTTTATTGGATTTTGTGTTTTTATATAAGATAAAATACAAAATATCATGAAAACGGATCGATTTGAAGATTTTTTGTCGTTTTGTACGAGTAAAACACAAAATAAACGTCTGAAAATGTATGATTTAAAAAAAAAACGAATTTTGTGTTTTTATATAAGACAAAATATCATGAAAACGAAATTTGTATAAGACAAAATATTGGATTTTTTGTTTTTATATAAGACAAAATATCATGAAAACAGAATTTATATAATACAAAATATTAGATTTTGTGTTTTTATATTAGACAAAATACAAAATATCATGAAAACGCATTGATTTGAAGATTTTTTATCGTTTTGTACGAGAAAAACACAAAATAAACGCATGAAAACGTATGATATAAAAAAACGGATTTGTGTTTTTATATAAGACAAAATATCATGAAAACAGAATTTATATAAGACAAAATATTAGATTTTGTGTTTTATATAAGACAAAATACAAAATATCATGAAAACGGATCGATTTGAAGATTTTTTGTCGTTTTGTACGAGAAAAACACAAAATAAACGCGTGAAAACGTATTATTTAAAAAAAACACACGTTAATTTCGTACTTTTTATTGGATTTTGTGTTTTTATATAAGATAAAATACAAAATATCATGAAAACGGATGGATTTGAAGATTTTTTGTCGTTTTGTACGAGTAAAACACAAAATAAACGTCTGAAAATGTATGATTTAAAAAAAAACGAATTTTGTGTTTTTATATAAGACAAAATATCATGAAAACGAAATTTGTATAAGACAAAATATTGGATTTTTTGTTTTTATATAAGACAAAATATCATGAAAACGGAATTTATATAATACAAAATATTAGATTTTGTGTTTTTATATTAGACAAAATACAAAATATCATGAAAACGCATTGATTTGAAGATTTTTTGTCGTTTTGTACGAGAAAAACTCAAAAAAAAACGCATGAAAACGTATGATTTAAAAAAAACGGATTTGTGTTTTTATATAAGACAAAATATCATGAAAACAGAATTTATATAAGACAAAATATTAGATTTTGTTTTTTTATATAAGACAAAATACAAAATATCATGAAAACGGATCGATTTGAAGATTTTTTGTCGTTTTGTACGAGAAAAACACAAAATAAACGCGTGAAAACGTATTATTTAAAAAAAAACACACGTTAATTTCGTACTTTTTATTGGATTTTGTGTTTTTATATAAGATAAAATACAAAATATCATGAAAACGGATCGATTTGAAGATTTTTTGTCGTTTTGTACGAGTAAAACACAAAATAAACGTCTGAAAATGTATGATTTAAAAAAAAACGAATTTTGTGTTTTTATATAAGACAAAATATCATGAAAACGAAATTTGTATAAGACAAAATATTGGATATTTTGTTTTTATATAAGACAAAATATCATGAAAACGGAATTTATATAAGACAAAATATTAGATTTTGTGTTTTTATATTAAACAAAATACAATATCAGAACGAATTATATAAGACAAAATATTAGATTTTGTGTTTTTATATAAGACAAAATATCATGAAAACGGATTGATTTGAATATTTTTTGTCGTTTTGTACGATAAAAACACAAAATAAACGCGTGAAAACGTATGATTTTAAAAAAATGGATTTTGTATTTTTATATAAGACAAAATTTCATGAAAACGAAATTTATATAAGACAAAATATTGGATTTTGTGTTTTTATATATGACAAAATATAAAGTATCATGAAAACGGATCGATTTGATGATTTTTTTTTCGTTTTGTACGTGAAAAACATAAAATAAACGCGTGAAAACGTATGATTTAAAAAAATGGATTTTGTGTTTATATATAAGACAAAATATCATGAAAACAGAATTTATATAAGACAAAATATTAGATTTTGTGTTTTTATATAAGACAAAATACAAAATATCATGAAAACGGATCGATTTGAAGATTTTTGTCGTTTTGTACGAGAAAAACACAAAATAAACGCGTGAAAACGTATTATTTAAAAAAAACACACGTTAATTTCGTACTTTTTATTGGATTTTGTGTTTTTATATAAGATAAAATACAAAATATCATGAAAACGGATCGATTTGAAGATTTTTTGTCGTTTTGTACGAGTAAAACACAAAATAAACGTCTGAAAATGTATGATTTAAAAAAAACGAATTTTGTGTTTTTATATAAGACAAAATATCATGAAAACGAAATTTGTATAAGACAAAATATTGGATTTTGTGTTTTTATATAAGACAAAATATCATGAAAACGGAATTTATATAATACAAAATATTAGATTTTGTGTTTTTATATTAGACAAAATACAAAATATCATGAAAACGCATTGATTTGAAGATTTTTTATCGTTTTGTACGAGAAAAATACAAAATAAACGCATGAAAACGTATGATATAAAAAAAACGGATTTGTGTTTTTATATAAGACAAAATATCATGAAAACATAATTTATATAAGACAAAATATTAGATTTTGTGTTTTTATATAAGACAAAATACAAAATATCATGAAAACGGATCGATTTGAAAATTTTTTGTCGTTTTGTACGAGTAAAACATAAAATAAACGTCTGAAAATGTATGATTTAAAAAAAAAAACGAATTTTGTGTTTTTATATAAGACAAAATATTATGAAAACGAAATTTGTATAAGACAAAATATCATGAAAACAGAATTTATATAATACAAAATATTAGATTTCGTGTTTTTATATTAGACAAAATACAAAATATCATAAAAACGCATTGATTTGAAGATTTTTTTATCGTTTTGTACGAGAAAAACACAAAATAAACGCATGAAAACGTATGATATAAAAAAAACGGATTTGTGTTTTTATATAAGACAAAATATCATGAAAACAGAATTTATATAAGACAAAATATTAGATTTTGTGTTTTTATATAAGACAAAATACAAAATATCATGAAAACGGATCGATTTAAAATTTTTTGTCGTTTTGTACGAGAAAAACACAAAATAAACGCGTGAAAACGTATTATTTAAAAAAACACACGTTAATTTCGTACTTTTTATTGGATTTTGTGTTTTTATATAAGATAAAATACAAAATATCATGAAAACGGATGGATTTGAAGATTTTTTGTCGTTTTGTACGAGTAAAACACAAAATAAACGTCTGAAAATGTATGATTTAAAAAAAAACGAATTTTGTGTTTTTATATAAGACAAAATATCATGAAAACGAAATTTGTATAAGACAAAATATTGGATTTTTTGTTTTTATATAAGACAAAATATCATGAAAACGGAATTTATATAATACAAAATATTAGATTTTGTGTTTTTATATTAGACAAAATACAAAATATCATGAAAACGCATTGATTTGAAGATTTTTTGTCGTTTTGTACGAGAAAAACTAAAAAAAAAATGCATGAAAACGTATGATTTAAAAAAAACGGATTTGTGTTTTTATATAAGACAAAATATCATGAAAACATAATTTATATAAGACAAAATATTAGATTTTGTGTTTTTATATAAGACAAAATACAAAATATCATGAAAACGGATCGATTTGAAGATTTTTTGTCGTTTTGTACGAGAAAAACACAAAATAAACGCTTGAAAACGTATTATTTAAAAAAAACACACGTTAATTTCGTACTTTTTATTGGATTTTGTGTTTTTATATAAGATAAAATACAAAATATCATGAAAACGGATCGATTTGAAGATTTTTTGTCGTTTTGTACGAGTAAAACACAAAATAAACGTCTGAAAATGTATGATTTAAAAAAAACGAATTTTGTGTTTTTATATAAGACAAAATATCATGAAAACGAAATTTGTATAAGACAAAATATTGGATTTTGTGTTTTTATATAAGACAAAATATCATGAAAACGGAATTTATATAATACAAAATATTAGATTTTGTGTTTTTATATTAGACAAAATACAAAATATCATGAAAACGCATTGATTTGAAGATTTTTTATCGTTTTGTACGAGAAAAATACAAAATAAACGCATGAAAACGTATGATATAAAAAAACGGATTTGTGTTTTTATATAAGACAAAATATCATGAAAACATAATTTATATAAGACAAAATATTAGATTTTGTGTTTTTATATAAGACAAAATACAAAATATCATGAAAACGGATCGATTTGAAGATTTTTTGTCGTTTTGTACGAGAAAAACACAAAATAAACGCGTGAAAACGTATTATTTAAAAAAACACACGTTAATTTCGTACTTTTTATTGGATTTTGTGTTTTTATATAAGATAAAATACAAAATATCATGAAAACGGATCGATTTGAAGATTTTTTGTCGTTTTGTACGAGTAAAACACAAAATAAACGTCTGAAAATGTATGATTTAAAAAAAAAACGAATTTTGTGTTTTTATATAAGACAAAATATCATGAAAACGAAATTTGTATAAGACAAAATATTGGATTTTGTGTTTTTATATAAGACAAAATATCATGAAAACGGAATTTATATAATACAAAATATTAGATTTTGTGTTTTTATATTAGACAAAATACAAAATATCATGAAAACGCATTGATTTGAAGATTTTTTATCGTTTTGTACGAGAAAAATACAAAATAAACGCATGAAAACGTATGATATAAAAAAAAACGGATTTGTGTTTTTATATAAGACAAAATATCATGAAAACATAATTTATATAAGACAAAATATTAGATTTTGTGTTTTTATATAAGACAAAATACAAAATATCATGAAAACGGATCGATTTGAAGATTTTTTGTCGTTTTGTACGAGAAAAACACAAAATAAACGCTTGAAAACGTATTATTTAAAAAAAACACACGTTAATTTTGTACTTTTTATTGGATTTTGTGTTTTTATATAAGATAAAATACAAAATATCATGAAAACGGATCGATTTGAAGATTTTTTGTCGTTTTGTACGAGTAAAACACAAAATAAACGTCTGAAAATGTATGATTTAAAAAAAAACGAATTTTGTGTTTTTATATAAGACAAAATATCATGAAAACGAAATTTGTATAAGACAAAATATTGGATTTTTTGTTTTTATATAAGACAAAATATCATGAAAACAGAATTTATATAATACAAAATATTAGATTTTGTGTTTTTATATTAGACAAAATACAAAATATCATGAAAACGCATTGATTTGAAGATTTTTTATCGTTTTGTACGAGAAAAACACAAAATAAACGCATGAAAACGTATGATATAAAAAAACGGATTTGTGTTTTTATATAAGACAAAATATCATGAAAACAGAATTTATATAAGACAAAATATTAGATTTTGTGTTTTTATATAAGACAAAATACAAAATATCATGAAAACGGATCGATTTGAAGATTTTTTGTCGTTTTGTACGAGAAAAACACAAAATAAACGCGTGAAAACGTATTATTTAAAAAAACACACGTTAATTTCGTACTTTTTATTGGATTTTGTGTTTTTATATAAGATAAAATACAAAATATCATGAAAACGGATCGATTTGAAGATTTTTTGTCGTTTTGTACGAGTAAAACACAAAATAAACGTCTGAAAATGTATGATTTAAAAAAAACGAATTTTGTGTTTTTATATAAGACAAAATATCATGAAAACGAAATTTGTATAAGACAAAATATTGGATTTTTTGTTTTTATATAAGACAAAATATCATGAAAACGGAATTTATATAATACAAAATATTAGATTTTGTGTTTTTATATTAGACAAAATACAAAATATCATGAAAACGCATTGATTTGAAGATTTTTTATCGTTTTGTACGAGAAAAATACAAAATAAACGCATGAAAACGTATGATTTATAAAAACGGATTTGTGTTTTTATATAAGACAAAATATCATGAAAACATAATTTATATAAGACAAAATATTAGATTTTGTGTTTTTATATAAGACAAAATACAAAATATCATGAAAACGGATCGATTTGAAGATTTTTTGTCGTTTTGTACGAGAAAAACACAAAATAAACGCGTGAAAACGTATTATTTAAAAAAAACACACGTTAATTTCGTACTTTTTATTGGATTTTGTGTTTTTATATAAGATAAAATACAAAATATCATGAAAACGGATCGATTTGAAGATTTTTTGTCGTTTTGTACGAGTAAAACACAAAATAAACGTCTGAAAATGTATGATTTAAAAAAAAACGAATTTTGTGTTTTTATATAAGACAAAATATCATGAAAACGAAATTTGTATAAGACAAAATATTGGATTTTTGTTTTTCTCTAAGACAAAATATCATGAAAACGGAATTTATATAATACAAAATATTAGATTTTGTGTTTTTATATTAGACAAAATACAAAATATCATGAAAACGCATTGATTTGAAGATTTTTTGTCGTTTTGTACGAGAAAAACACAAAATAAACGCATGAAAACGTATGATTTAAAAAAAACGGATTTGTGTTTTTATATAAGACAAAATATCATGAAAACAGAATTTATATAAGACAAAATATTAGATTTTGTGTTTTTATATAAGACAAAATACAAAATATCATGAAAACGGATCGATTTGAAGATTTTTTGTCGTTTTGTACGAGAAAAACACAAAATAAACGCGTGAAAACGTATTATTTAAAAAAAACACACGTTAATTTCGTACTTTTTATTGGATTTTGTGTTTTTATATAAGATAAAATACAAAATATCATGAAAACGGATGGATTTGAAGATTTTTTGTCGTTTTGTACGAGTAAAACACAAAATAAACGTCTGAAAATGTATGATTTAAAAAAAAACGAATTTTGTGTTTTTATATAAGACAAAATATCATGAAAACGAAATTTGTATAAGACAAAATATTGGATTTTTTGTTTTTATATAAGACAAAATATCATGAAAACGGAATTTATATAATACAAAATATTAGATTTTGTGTTTTTATATTAGACAAAATACAAAATATCATGAAAACGCATTGATTTGAAGATTTTTTGTCGTTTTGTACGAGAAAAACTCAAAAAAAACGCATGAAAACGTATGATTTAAAAAAAACGGATTTGTGTTTTTATATAAGACAAAATATCATGAAAACATAATTTATATAAGACAAAATATTAGATTTTGTGTTTTTATATAAGACAAAATACAAAATATCATGAAAACGGATCGATTTGAAGATTTTTTGTCGTTTTGTACGAGAAAAACACAAAATAAACGCTTGAAAACGTATTATTTAAAAAAAACACACGTTAATTTTGTACTTTTTATTGGATTTTGTGTTTTTATATAAGATAAAATACAAAATATCATGAAAACGGATCGATTTGAAGATTTTTTGTCGTTTTGTACGAGTAAAACACAAAATAAACTCCTGAAAATGTATAATTAAAAAAAAAACGAATTTTGTATTTTTATATAAGACAAAATATCATGAAAACGAAATTTGTATAAGACAAAATATTTGATTTTGTGTTTTTATATAAGACAAAATATCATGAAAACGGAATTTATATAAGACAAAATATTAGATTTGTGTTTTTATATTAGACAAAATACAAAATATCATGAAAACGGATTGATTTGAATATTTTTTGTCGTTTTGTACGATAAAAACACAAAATAAACGCGTGAAAACGTATGATTTTAAAAAAATGGATTTTGTATTTTTATATAAGACAAAATTTCATGAAAACGAAATTTATATAAGACAAAATATTGGATTTTGTGTTTTTATATATGACAAAATATAAAGTATCATGAAAACGGATCGATTTGATGATTTTTTTTCGTTTTGTACGTGAAAAACATAAAATAAACGCGTGAAAACGTATGATTTAAAAAAATGGATTTTGTGTTTATATATAAGACAAAATATCATGAAAACAGAATTTATATAAGACAAAATATTAGATTTTGTGTTTTTATATAAGACAAAATACAAAATATCATGAAAACGGATCGATTTGAAGATTTTTTGTCGTTTTGTACGAAAAAAACACAAAATAAACGCGTGAAAACGTATTATTTTAAAAAAACACACGTTAATTTTGTACTTTTTATTGGATTTTGTGTTTTTATATAAGATAAAATACAAAATATCATGAAAACGGATGAATTTGAAGATTTTTTGTCGTTTTGTACGATAAAAACACAAAATAAACGCGTAAAAACGTATGATTTAAAAAAAAATGGATTTTGTATTTTTATATAAGACAAAATTTCATGAAAACGAAATTTATATAAGACAAAATATTGGATTTTGTGTTTTTATATATGACAAAATATAAAGTATTATGAAAACGGATCGATTTGATGATTTTTTTTCGTTTTGTACGAGAAAAACATAAAATAAACGCGTGAAAACGTATGATTTAAGAAAATGGATTTTGTGTTTATATATAAGACAAAATATCAGGAAAACAGAATTTATATAAGACAAAATATTAGATTTTGTGTTTATATATATGACAAAATACAAAATATCATGAAAACGGATCGATTTTAAAATTTTTTGTCGTTTTGTACGAGAAAAACAAAAAATAAACGCGTGAAAACGTATTATTTAAAAAAAACACACGTTAATTTCGTACTTTTTATTGGATTTTGTGTTTTTATATAAGATAAAATACAAAATATCATGAAAACGGATCGATTTGAAGATTTTTTGTCGTTTTGTACGAGTAAAACACAAAATAAACGTCTGAAAATGTATGATTTAAAAAAAAAACGAATTTTGTGTTTTTATATAAGACAAAATATCATGAAAACGAAATTTGTATAAGACAAAATATTGGATTTTGTGTTTTTATATAAGACAAAATATCATGAAAACGGAATTTATATAATACAAAATATTAGATTTTGTGTTTTTATATTAGACAAAATACAAAATATCATGAAAACGCATTGATTTGAAGATTTTTTATCGTTTTGTACGAGAAAAATACAAAATAAACGCATGAAAACGTATGATATAAAAAAAACGGATTTGTGTTTTTATATAAGACAAAATATCATGAAAACATAATTTATATAAGACAAAATATTAGATTTTGTGTTTTTATATAAGACAAAATACAAAATATCATGAAAACGGATCGATTTGAAGATTTTTTGTCGTTTTGTACGAGAAAAACACAAAATAAACGCTTGAAAACGTATTATTTAAAAAAACACACGTTAATTTTGTACTTTTTATTGGATTTTGTGTTTTTATATAAGATAAAATACAAAATATCATGAAAACGGATCGATTTGAAGATTTTTTTGTCGTTTTGTACGAGTAAAACACAAAATAAACGTCTGAAAATGTATGATTTAAAAAAAAACGAATTTTGTGTTTTTATATAAGACAAAATATCATGAAAACGAAATTTGTATAAGACAAAATATTGGATTTTTTGTTTTATCTAAGACAAAATATCATGAAAACAGAATTTATATAATACAAAATATTGGATTTTGTGTTTTTATATTAGACAAAATACAAAATATCATGAAAACGCATTGATTTGAAGATTTTTTATCGTTTTGTACGAGAAAAATACAAAATAAACGCATGAAAACGTATGATATAAAAAAAACGGATTTGTGTTTTTATATAAGACAAAATATCATGAAAACAGAATTTATATAAGACAAAATATTAGATTTGTGTTTTTATATAAGACAAAATACAAAATATCATGAAAACGGATCGATTTGAAGATTTTTTGTCGTTTTGTACGAGAAAAACACAAAATAAACGCGTGAAAACGTATAATTTAAAAAACTGATTTTGTGTTTTATATAAGATAAAATACAAAATATCATGAAAACGGATCGATTTGAAGATTTTTTGTCGTTTTGTACGAGTAAAACACAAAATAAACGTCTGAAAATGTATGATTTAAAAAAAAACGAATTTTGTGTTTTTATATAAGACAAAATATCATGAAAACGAAATTTGTATAAGACAAAATATTAGATTTTTGTTTTTATATAAGACAAAATATCATGAAAACGGAATTTATATAATACAAAATATTAGATTTTGTGTTTTTATATTAGACAAAATACAAAATATCATGAAAACGCATTGATTTGAAGATTTTTTGTCGTTTTGTACGAGAAAAACTAAAAAAAAAAACGCATGAAAACGTATGATTTAAAAAAAACGGATTTGTGTTTTTATATAAGACAAAATATCATGAAAACATAATTTATATAAGACAAAATATTAGATTTTGTGTTTTTATATAAGACAAAATACAAAATATCATGAAAACGGATCGATTTGAAGATTTTTTGTCGTTTTGTACGAGAAAAACACAAAATAAACGCTTGAAAACGTATTATTTAAAAAAACACACGTTAATTTGTACTTTTTATTGGATTTTGTGTTTTTATATAAGATAAAATACAAAATATCATGAAAACGGATCGATTTGAAGATTTTTTGTCGTTTTGTACGAGTAAAACACAAAATAAACGCCTGAAAATGTATAATTTAAAAAAAAACGAATTTTGTATTTTTATATAAGACAAAATATCATGAAAACGAAATTTGTTTAAGACAAAATATCATGAAAACGGAATTTATATAAGACAAAATATTAGATTTGTGTTTTTATATTAGACAAAATACAAAATATCATGAAAACGGATTGATTTGAATATTTTTTGTCGTTTTGTACG
Source organism: Impatiens glandulifera (assembly GCF_907164915.1). NCBI lineage: Eukaryota > Viridiplantae > Streptophyta > Magnoliopsida > Ericales > Balsaminaceae > Impatiens > Impatiens glandulifera. The sequence goes on from NW_025919207.1 coordinate 50,716, forward strand.
ATAAAAACACAAAATAAACGCGTGAAAACGTATGATTTAAAAAAAATGGATTTTGTATTTTTATATAAGACAAAATTTCATGAAAACGAAATTTATATAAGACAAAATATTGGATTTAGTGTTTTTATATATGACAAAATATAAAGTATCATGAAAACGGATCGATTTGATGATTTTTTTTCGTTTTGTACGTGAAAAACATAAAATAAACGCGTGAAAACGTATGATTTAAAAAAATGGATTTTGTGTTTATATATAAGACAAAATATCATGAAAACAGAATTTATATAAGACAAAATATTAGATTTTGTGTTTTTATATAAGACAAAATACAAAATATCATGAAAACGGATCGATTTGAAGATTTTTTGTCGTTTTGTACGAGAAAAACACAAAATAAACGCGTGAAAACGTATTATTTAAAAAAACACACGTTAATTTCGTACTTTTTATTGGATTTTGTGTTTTTATATAAGATAAAATACAAAATATCATGAAAACGGATCGATTTGAAGATTTTTTGTCGTTTTGTACGAGTAAAACACAAAATAAACGTCTGAAAATGTATGATTTAAAAAAAACGAATTTTGTGTTTTTATATAAGACAAAATATCATGAAAACGAAATTTGTATAAGACAAAATATTGGATTTTGTGTTTTTATATAAGACAAAATATCATGAAAACGGAATTTATATAATACAAAATATTAGATTTTGTGTTTTTATATTAGACAAAATACAAAATATCATGAAAACGCATTGATTTGAAGATTTTTTGTCGTTTTGTACGAGAAAAACTAAAAAAAAAACGCATGAAAACGTATGATATAAAAAAAACGGATTTGTGTTTTTATATAAGACAAAATATCATGAAAACATAATTTATATAAGACAAAATATTAGATTTTGTGTTTTTATATAAGACAAAATACAAAATATCATGAAAACGGATCGATTTGATGATTTTTTGTCGTTTTGTACGAGTAAAACATAAAATAAACGTCTGAAAACGTATGATTTAAAAAAAACGAATTTTGTGTTTTTATATAAGACAAAATATTATGAAAACGAAATTTGTATAAGACAAAATATTGGATTTTTTGTTTTTATATAAGACAAAATATCATGAAAACAGAATTTATATAATACAAAATATTAGATTTCGTGTTTTTATATTAGACAAAATACAAAATATCATGAAAACGCATTGATTTGAAGATTTTTTATCGTTTTGTACGAGAAAAACACAAAATAAACGCATGAAAACGTATGATTTAAAAAAAACGGATTTGTGTTTTTATATAAGACAAAATATCATGAAAACAGAATTTATATAAGACAAAATATTAGATTTTGTGTTTTTATATATGACAAAATACAAAATATCATGAAAACGGATCGATTTTAAAATTTTTGTCGTTTTGTACGAGAAAAACAAAAAATAAACGCGTGAAAACGTATTATTTAAAAAAAACACACGTTAATTTCGTACTTTTTATTGGATTTTGTATTTTTATATAAGATAAAATATAAATTTCATGAAAACGGATCGATTTGAAGATTTTTTGTCGTTTTGTACGAGTAAAACACAAAATAAACGTCTGAAAATGTATGATTTAAAAAAAAACGAATTTTGTGTTTTTATATAAGACAAAATATCATGAAAACGAAATTTGTATAAGACAAAATATTGGATTTTGTGTTTTTATATAAGACAAAATATCATGAAAACGAAATTTATATAATACAAAATATTAGATTTTGTGTTTTTATATTAGACAAAATACAAAATATCATGAAAACGCATTGATTTGAAGATTTTTTATCGTTTTGTACGAGAAAAATACAGAATAAACGCGTAAAAACGTAAGATATAAAAAAAATGGATTTGTGTTTTTATATAAGACAAAATATCATGAAAACATAATTTATATAAGACAAAATATTAGATTTTGTGTTTTTATATAAGATAAAATACAAAATATCATGAAAACGGATTCATTTGAAGATTTTTTGTCGTTTTGTACGAGAAAAACACAAAATAAACGCTTGAAAACATATTATTTAAAAAAACACATGTTAATTTTGTACTTTTTACTGGATTTTGTGTTTTTATATAAGATAAAATACAAAATATCATGAAAACGGATCGATTTGAAGATTTTTTGTCGTTTTGTACGAGTAAAACACAAAATAAACGTCTGAAAATGTTTGATTTAAAAAAAAAACGAATTTTGTATTTTTATATAAGACAAAAAATCATGAAAACGAAATTTGTATAAGACAAAATATTGGATTTTTTGTTTTTATATAAGACAAAATATCATGAAAACATAATTTATATAATACAAAATATTAGATTTTGTGTTTTTATATTAGACAAAATACAAAATATCATGAAAACGCATTGATTTGAAGATTTTTTTATCGTTTTGTACGAGAAAAACACAAAATAAACGCATGAAAACGTATGATATAAAAAAACGGATTTGTGTTTTTATATAAGACAAAATATCATGAAAACAGAATTTATATAAGACAAAATATTAGATTTTGTGTTTTTATATAAGACAAAATACAAAATATCATGAAAACGGATCGATTTAAAATTTTTTGTCGTTTTGTACGAGAAAAACACAAAATAAACGCGTGAAAACGTATTATTTAAAAAAAACACACGTTAATTTCGTACTTTTTATTGGATTTTGTGTTTTTATATAAGATAAAATACAAAAAATCATGAAAACGGATGGATTTGAAGAATTTTTGTCGTTTTGTACGAGTAAAAC
>NW_025919208.1:0-30354 GCF_907164915.1 Impatiens glandulifera
TAAATCAGTGTTAACGAGAGGAATTCGGATCACCTAGAATGGACAAAATGTTAGCCAAAATTCTAGCTTGAACTATTAATAGACTTTTTCATGGCCAACAAGAAATTTTCAGATTAATGTCATTTTAATCTCCCAAAAAATTTCTATATATATACAAATATATTTAAAAAACTGTTTATATATATATATATAATTTGTATCATTATTTCTATTTCCTTATAATTTATATCTATATATATTTAAAATATTAATATCTTGTCCATATTATTATTTCCTTATAATTATATCTATATATAATTTGTTTGTATCATTATTTCTATTTCCTTATAATGTTATAAATTAATTGTTAGATAAAATTAGACCGGTTCACTGAACTTAACACATAAACCTTTCATGCAGGAACAAGGAACCTGACCGGACAAACAAATGAACCGGTTAAGAAGATTAACCGGTCAAGGTATTAAACCAACCAGGAACATTCGGAACATCACCGCACAAAGAAAGGATCGGCCAGAACTAAAAACCGGAAACACCAGACAGCCGATCAGCCACAAGGCAAAGGAATAACCGGAAGCTGTCCGGTTAAACCAATCACACTGGAAGCCATTCGGTTAAGTCAAATGACCGACCAGCATAAGAAGACACTTCGGGTATCTGTTGAGAATGATACCAAAGGAACAGACTGAACACTTCCATATCCATACAAGTCTGAAGAAAGTCTGCAGGCTGCAGAAGACAGTCCTACAAGATCTTTCTACTTCGGGATAAATCAGAAAGGAAATCTTCCAAGTACAGACAACTGTCTAACCAACAGTCACTATATTGAGTAAAAGACAAACCTAGCAGGTTTGTCTTACACACCGGAAGAACAGACTGCCAGATCTGTAAAGTTGACTGTCAGGTCTGAGAAGATGACCGCCAGGTCTGTATCACTGAACATCTGCTCAGCCAATCAAATTCAAGGAAGTGAAATATGACCGTTGACATATTTCACCTATAAAAAGAGCAGTTGAAGAGAAGTAAATGCGGGACAAACAAGTGAGATACAGTGAGACACAAGTGACACAGCGAGCAATTAATTTACAAGTGATAAGATTGTGTTTTATCTCTAGAAACGCTTAAGTGCTAAATTGAAGTGTATTTACAATTTCGGTGTAAATTGTACGAGTGTTATCGAGCAGGAAATAAGTCTCGATCGGATTGTATTTGTATTCCTTAGTGAATATCCTTCTCGCGGTTTCGAGAGGAAGGGGTGACGTATGAGATTTAACTCCGAACATCCATAAAATCTGTCTTGTTACTTACTTTCTGCTGGTTCTATATTCTAACCGACCTGCACTAACTTATCTCCACCGCTCCAACCTACTTGACTCTATCCAAACCGAATCACAAGGTTACAAAAACCGACCCATCAATCTTTAAACCTATATCATCCAAAACCGGTTCTGCCTATTTCGTGAGTGTGCTGCTTCAACCTGAAACAAACCTCTTCCGCGCTTGAACCTAGTTCAAGGGTTTGTGACAGTTTGTGTAGTATTGAAACCCCGGTGTTAATCTCTAACCGGATTAATCACCACCCTTTGAGTGAAACGCGCTAACCGGCCCAATCCCGGTCCTCCAGCCGCGACCTAGATCTTAACATTAATATATTTATATTTTTAATTTATTGATAATATTTTTTAATATATAATTCAATATTTCATTAAATATTATTTATAAATTTATTAAAAATAATATTATATATTATTTTAATAAATACTCTCAATCTCAATCTCTCTCTTTATTTAATCTTTGGTTCGAAATAGGATATATATATATATATATATATATATATATATATATATATATATATATATATATATATATATATATATATATATATATATATATATATATATATATATATATATATATATATATATATATTTATTGTCTTTAAATTACAGAAAATTTATAAATTTATATACATGATTTACAAATAAATTAAATAAATTAGAATATAAAAAAACGAAATCATCAAAATATAATGTTGATTTGAGGTATGTATTAGACACATTTTCCTTAAAACAGTTTCATCGTCTCATGTTTGTGTTGAAACTTATCTAGATGGTTGTTTCTCAGGTTACAACAAATCTAGTAGTGATTCAACATCGGAATCACTACGTAGTGAATTTGATAAAATACCTGAATTAATCACCGAGTTTCAATGGAAATACAACGAGTCAACACTCGAAGAACACTCAATTGAGTGAAGAACTCGAAGAACACTCAAGAAAACAACGAAAGAACATTTCGGATTCTAAATAGATATTAAAATGAGTGAAGAATCATCACAATAAATTTATTTATCAATCCAACAGCTGATCATTCCTAAACTCTTGATATTTTAAAAAATTTTGGCATTCGATCTTATTCAATGGTATTAAATTTTAAAAAAAAAATCACATTTGAATTTGATATGAATTTATATTTATTTGGATAAAATTATATTTAAATTATTAATACAAATTCTAATTTCCATTTAATTAATAAAATTAATTTAAAATTCATATATATATATATATATATATATAATATTCTTGTAATGTAAAATTACTCCCTTCAATATTTTTCCATATTTCTTTCTAAATTAACTCATCATTTATTTTTCCTTTTTTATCTTTATATATATTCATATATTTAAAATATTAATAATATTATATTTTTTTTTAATTTAACTAATTAATATTTATTTTTAATATAAACATTAATGCTTAATTAATATATTATTTATATAACTATTTATCTATTAAATATATAATTATTTACTATTCGATTCAGATCCAAGCGTATATCTCTATTTTCATATCCATTCCTAATTCTCTATGTACTTAGATCATCTATGTGTATTTTATTACCGGATAAAATATTAATATATATTTTATTATATATTAAATATTAAAATTTAATTTCCTATTCAAGTTTAACGATAATACGACGAGGTGAATATCTCTCATCTCCTTTAAGGAGGTTTAAGGGGGTTTGAGTATGTTAAACGTAAAGTTTCACTCATCTTGTTAAGTGCTTAAGTCTTTTGGTGGAATATATTTAATCCGCAGATATTAGTTGCAATTTTAAAGAGAATTTGAACCAATATTTAAAAAAAAAAAGAATTATATTAAAATTTAATTATTTGAGTTAAAATATTTAAACTAAAATAATATAAAATTTTAAAATGATATAAATAAAAGTGGAGGAATGATTATAGGTTTTATTCGAAATAATTAAATAAAATAATGAAAATTTATTATAAATTAAACCTAATATCTTATGTTATATATAATTAAAAAAATTAAATTAACTTAAAAATATTAATAAACATTTTATTCCTAAATATTAAATTGTTAATGATGATTACTTTAATTTAAAAAAATAAATAAACTTAAAAATTGATAATACAAAATTCTTAATTAAAATTTATTATTTTTCTCCAACTAAACAATATCCTTCTTAAATACACATGATAAGACAATAAATTAAACAATAATAATTAATAAAAAAGTAATCAACATTAACCATAAAAAAAATCTGTATCTATAAAAACAATTGTAATGCACTCATAACCTTCCACAAATAATTAGTTGTCCACTTTAAATCTTAATTAAAAAATATACAGAATCTTAAGGGTCATCAAAAATATAATTCATTACACTATTAAAGAAACCAGCGTGTATCCCGTTCATTTGCACGAGTAATAATATAAAAAATCATGAAAAAAAATATTACCGTAAAATTTTTATGGGTGGGTCAACCCATAATCTGACCCAAGTATCCATTTACTCTCACATATATCCAAATTAACCACAGCTCTCGACCTGACAATTCGGAAACTTTAAAAATTAAGCATCATTATATATATATATAGATTAGTTAGTTAAAAAGTTGAACTTGTTAAAATGTCGCGCGTTTATCAAATTTTGGGTTGAATTTAAAATATAAAGTGTTATTAGCCTTGTTGGTTAAAAAGTTATATTTGTTTTGTTAGGTTGCAAGTTCGAACCATACCTATAGCATTTTTATTTTTATTTTTAACCGTTTTAAGTTTATGGGCGGGTCAACCCACAATCCGACCCAAATATCCATTTACTCTCGCATATATCAAAATTAACCACAGCTCTCGACCTGACAATCCAGACACTATAAAAATTAAGCATTATTATATATATATAGATTAGTTAGTTAAAAAATTGAACTTATATTGTTAAAATGTCACCCGTTTATCAAATTTTGAGGTTAATTTAAAATATAAAGTGTTATTAGCCTAGTTGGTTAAAATGTTGTACTTGTTTTGTTAGGTTGCAAGTTCGAACTATACCTAAATATCCATTTACTCTCACATATATCCAAATTAACCACAACTCTCGACCCGCAATCTGGACACTTTAAAAATTAAGATCATTATATATAGATTAGTTAGTTAAAAAGTTGAACTTATATTGTTAAAATGTCACGCGTTTATCAAATTTTGGGTTGAATTTAAAATATAATTTTTTATTAGCCTAGTTGGTTAAAAGGTTGTACTTGTTTTGTTAGGTTACAAGTTCAAACCATACCTATAACATTTTTAATTTTATTTTTAACCGTTTTAAGTTTATGGGCGGGTCAACCCACAATCCGACCCAAATATCCATTAGTCTCACATATATCCAAATTAACCACAGCTCTCGAACTGGCAATCCAGACACTTTAAAAATTAAGCATCATTATATATATATATAGATTTGACGAAATCAGCATAATAATGAGATCATTTTGAAAAATTACTTAGGCATGATAAAATCTACAAAAATGACCATTTTGAACAAATGTATAGCAATTACCTACCCATGCATTGATCTTGAAGATGATATGATTATGATATGAAACACTCTATCGTCCTTAATTTGAAGTTGTTAGTTTGTTAAATAATATGAGATTGTCAATTGTAGTGAACACTATTTTTGTGAGCATACAAACAATAATTTTAAAAAGAGTTATATTCAAAATAAAGTGTGTATAAGTTGTTTGAAAATATTTTGTATTGCATTTTATATAATCTTCAACATGTTTTCAAAAAACCAAACTCATTGTTAAATATAAACTAATTCTAAATATTTTTTTTTAGAGAAATTGCAAGAAAATAAAGAAACTAACACATCTTCTTTTCGCGACCGCGTGTTGCGTCTGTGTCGCCTCTTCGCCTTCCAAGCTTCCCGTGTCGCGATCGTGCAACCTCTTTGCCTCTTGACGCGACCGCGTGACGTGACCATGCTGCATCTTCGCCTTCAATGCATCGTGTTCCGCAACCGCGTGACGCGACCACATGCTGCGATCGGGCCGCCTCTTTGCCTACCACGCTTCACGCGCGTGCTGTGACTGTGCCGCGACTGATCCGCCTCTTCGCCTTCTACGCTTCGCGATATCATGTTGATGCTCACCGGATTTAGGAAATTTGTCTTCGCGTACCAAGTCGTTTGTGTGTCGTTTTGTTCGTCATCGTGTTTGTCGTCGACGTATTCCCCGTTGTGTTGTGTTCTCCATTGTTTTGTTTTTAGAGGTTCGTTGTTCGCTCAGCGTTTAGGATTTATAGAAAAGACGGAGAAGACCGAGAAGATAGAGAAAGGAAAAAAAATAAAAAAAATGTTGAATTTATAATATATAATAAATGTTGTCGCGTCACAAGAAGGGGTATTATCAGGACTGAGTTATTTTCCAAAAAGAGTCATTATTAGGTTCATTTCGTTAAATTTACCTTTATTTAAATTTCTTGATTATATTACATATCTTCTTTCTTCTTAAATTTTCAATTAAATTTTTTTTATTTTTTTTTAAATTTTTTTTACTTATTTTTTATGTAATTGATTTCTCTTAAAGTGATTCTCCAATATATTAACAATTTCTCTATGTGTCACTCGATCATCCGTGAAAACTTAAGCTAGATTGGAGAGCTTCATGTCTAAGAATGGGTGAAGACGATTCCTAAGTAATAGGAAGCCAATTTAAGTTTTGTAATCCTTTCATATAGGTAGAAGGTTGTGGAGGCGACTGTATCGTCGGAATAACTCAATAAGCAAAAGAGTAAAAGAAATATTGCATTCCGAAGCGGAAAGAGTGAAAAGTTCCAAACTATGAACAATTTAAAAAATCGGCAGTGGAAGTAAAAGACATGGAGGCGATAGAGTTTGAAAATCCAACGGTTGGGTACACAGGGAAAGTGAACATAGATACGAAAGACAAAGCGGTAGTTGTCGGGTTAGGTTAGGGTATGACGAATTACACGACCGAGAAGACGGTGACGGGCACAAAGGCTGTTGCGGGTGCAGTATGAGGAGTTGTGAGATATATTGGAGGAAAGTTGAGTGCATCGAAAGACACAACACAACGACAAGTTACTAGGGGCGGAGCCAAGTGCAAGCTGGCCCGGGCTGTAGCCCGGGGAGCCTTATGTATTTTATCAATAACGACGGTAAATTACTGTCGTTATTGGTTATTTTCCGTCGCTAAAAGATTATTTTTCGTCGCTAAAAGGCATTGGTGACAGCAAACTATAAAACTAGCCCGGATAGATTTTTTTAATAAAAAATTAGCCCGGGTAGGTTTAAAATCCTGGCTTCGCCCCTGCAAGTTACCTAGGGTAGAAAATTGTGAACGCAAAATATGTTACAGTTTGCGCAAAGAAGAACTTAGCTTAGAACAGTACGAGGAAGAAAATAGTGGTGAACATGAAACAAAGAGAAGAGATATTATTTTATTTAAAAAACTCTAATAAAATAATTATTTTAGAAAGATGTTGTCTTAAAAAATCGATAATAATTAAACACAAATTAGATAAATATTTTGGATAAGTGTTGTATTCATTAAAATTCAAAATAATTAAAATAAATATTAAGGACAAAATTTTGAACCACAAATAAATAATAATTTGAAGAAAAAAATATTATATTATTAGTCTCAAAATAATTAAAATTTGATTCATAAACAAATAATTATTTGGAACAAGGTTGTATTCATTCATCCCAAATTAATTAAATTTAGGGCTTACTTAAATTAAATAATTATTTGAGAAAAATATTATATTCATTCATTTCAAAATAATTTAAAAAATAAAGCCCTAAAATACACAAACAATAGGTAAAATATGAAAAATAAAATCTTATGTCTATAAATTAATTTTATTTATTTTACAAGTAATATAAAATATATAAGAAAAAAGTAAAGAGGAGATGGTCAAACGGGGTCAAAGTCGTTTGGCCCAAATCATTCAAGGCTTAGGCCACGCAGAGGCCAAACACGCGGATAGCAAGGCAAACAAAAGGGCCCATGACGCACATCGCTAACAGAAGACAAATATAACGCCTGAACCGCTCCAGCTCACGTCGTCTCAATAAGGATGGTCGGATCCTTGCATAATGATTGTACGCATGTTTTATCTGTCTGTTCATGACAAAACATGCCATGTCTTTAAGGGGGATTCATACGTCGAAATTGGTCTAAGCCTCTACTTACCTTCTCAATGGTGCTTTCGTAGTAAGAGACAAATTTTTAATGGTAAGCTCGGCCCTAGTACTTTTTAGAAAAGGTTTTGTCAATTAAACTTTGTTGGAGAACTTTTGACTTACTTTTCTCTCGAATTTCATAACAGTATATGAGAATACCACTATCTTAGGAGTTATCTTGTTTTAAAATGAAATGAGAAATCGAACATACATTTCTCTAGTAAAAACCTTTTAGTTGGCCCCCATACATATTTAGATCGATCATGTGCTCGGACAGATCGATCTAATTGACGTTACAGTCGCCGCCTTAGTTTGATTCTCAAAGAAACTAAGTAAAGAAAATTAGAATATTCATTTTAAGGGTTCAGTGCTTGGTTACGTGTGAAAAAAAGCATCAACGTTATGGCCCACATGCCTTAAACGGATGGTCTCTACTCCAAAATTGTTGATTATTTTAATATTGAAGAATTATTACACTATGTTATATTAAGGACTTGTATTATTCGTCTAAAGTTTCAAACTTGCGTCTATCAAGGGAAAATGCTTAATTCTAATCCTAGAAACAGTCTAGAAGGTTCATAACAATAGATAAGATTAAAAATCAAAAACAATAGACAAACATAATATAAAGATAATACACCAATGGAACCATAAAAGTCAATTAGTTTGTTAAATTAGGTGTTTGCTTGTAAATGATTGTGAAGAATACGTGTTCTAATTTTTCTTGTCAGTCATATTTATAGTATAAAACTCAAATTTATGGCATCACAAAGTTAAGAAATTTTGTAAACGTGTCCTAAAAACTATGATTTTTTTTTTATTTTGTCATGAATAATATTTTTTATCATTTTATATTTTCTTGATTTTTTTTAAAATTAATTTAAAGGTGTAAATTAATTAGAGAACTTAGTTTACAAAAAAACTAAACAAAACATAAAATTTAAAATAAATTGGGATTTGAGAATTTTTGGTTAAATTCGGGATCAGGAAAAGACTGGAAGATCGAATTGATCACATCTAGATAATATGAGGGTACACTTGACTTAATAAACTAACAAAGTCCACATGGATAACTTCAATTATGAGTTCCTCTTGTATAAGTCTAGGGGTTGTTTGACAAACAGGAGGTAAGAGGAGGTTGGGTTCTTCTAAAAGAGATAGAATATATATTCTATAATAAAATTATATTGCTTATATTCATTCTATAATGAAAAGCAATTTTATATATATTTTGAGTTAGTTAATGTTTTTAAGTTACTTAAGTGTTCAATGGAATTTCAGTGAAAAGTAAACAATTATGATATTTGTTAGTTGGTTGACCGGCCAAAATGGACAAATCTATGTAGGGGCTCGGGTGTGCTGAACTCCACCCTGAAAAAGAAAAATTTAAGCCCACACTAAAAATCTACTAAAAATCTATATATATATATATATATATATTTTTTTTTTTACAGTAGAAATATAACATTATCCTTAATTTTTTTAAAAAATGTAGTATAATTCTATGTTTTTTTTATTAATTATTAAAAAAATGATAAAACTTTACTTTAATATACTTATTTTTTTCAAAATTTTCTCTTTATTATTTTAAGCCCACCTTAAATTTTTTCAAGTCTACCCCAGTTCGAAATCATGGGTCCGTCCCTACGGCCAACGAATGCTGCCATGTAGGCCTTCCATAGTTCACTACTACTTCTAAACCGTCTGTAGTAGACTCGATATTCTTGAACTATTTGTCTTTTGTAAATGATTACACACATTCATATAGAATTCTTCTAGATACATGTCAATCTTTCATAGTTGTGTCCGTTTTGACAATGGAACACGCGCTTAGTTCTTTGAGATGGTCTAGAATTGAGTCGTGCAATTCCTTCGAAGTGACCCCACTTCTCCTTCACATATGTGATCTCTTTTCTAACAAAAAATTATTATAAGCAGTGTGCTTATCCTCGTTAGAATATATATTATTTTGTTATAGGATTAATTCTCAACAATAATTTTCCAAGTCAGTACAATTAGGTTGTTCCAATGAACATAGTTCTTGAGGATCTCTAGCCTATATAGGTTGAGTTTTCTTTCATACCAATTTATAGTAGACTCATGTCTTAAAAGACTTTCAAACTAACTCTCTATTCAATAATTATGTTAGTAGATCCACAATGTTATCTTTGTCTTACATAGTAAAATTTGATAACTCAATTCCCAAATTAACCTTGTTTCACGTTCAACTTCCCAAACTAACTTACTTTGTTCATTCACATTACAACAAAAACTATTTTTAGCGACCCTTATATGCCAACACATATTAAGCGTGGCTAAAAATCAAAAGAAACAAAACTTTTGCCAACCTTTAAACATACCACAACCTTTATTAATTTTTTTATATAGAAATATTTGTTTGAGCCTATTGATAATTTAGGTCCTGTAGATACTAGCACAACATCGCCTATTCATAAATCTGCACCCGCCTTTATACTGTTAGATACAAAATTATCTATTTTTGAAACAGGACAACTTAATAATTTAACTATTCTAAATTTTAATATTTGTATGTTTTATTTTTTAACTTTATAAATATTTTATTTTATTATTATTTTTTTTAATTAAATTTGACTTATAATTTTTTAACATTAAAAATTAATTATTAATTTTTTTAATATTAAAATTTAATTATTAATTTTTTATAACATAATTATTAATTTTTTTATTAACATCTGTACTTTATTTAATTATTATTTAAATTTAATTAAATTAAAAGTAAAAATAATATAAAAAATTAAATATTATATTAAATTTAAGAATAAAAATTTAACCTATATATTTTTAAAATTAGAAACTAGTACAGTGATTCAATTTGTTTTGTCTCTTAAAAGCTAATGACTCTCCGTTTTAGACTCCGCACTCCACCTAAACGGAAGTCGCTCACTCTAAGTTCAGCTTAAACGGTTCAATTTTTCTCCTAGGGTTTCGACGAGGTTGTATTCTATGGCGTCCGAGAATTTGGTAGGAAAGTCGACTGAGACAGCGCTGGTGACAACCATCGTCAATCTGGATGAAGAGCCGAAGATAGCCGGAGTTTGGCTCCTACTCATGCTTTACTCAGCATCTGCAAGTCCAGGGACGGATTCAGAAATTTGTATTGGGGTGGGCTTAAATTTTATGTATCAAAAAAGAAAACGTTATACTATAATAATTAAATAAGTAAAACTTTACCGAATTTTAAAACATAAAATTCATCTATAATAAAATATATATTTACATCCTTAGATAAATCTCGTTCAATATAGAGTGTCAAAGAGTAGAAAAACAATCTTGCCCTATTTTATTGCGAAGTTCCGTCTTCACATTTTCATTATTGAAAATGTTTGCTCCCTAGTAGTAAAAGTTGTAACGTTAAAACTAAATAAATATTTTATTAAATAGTTATAGTGAAAATTATAAGAAAATTAGAAGAAAAAAAAATTGAGATGGTGTTAACTTGTAATATTGGTTCAACATAATAAAATCAAATCCGTTATAAATATAATAAAATTAATTAATACATAAATTAAGAAAATGGATATTATGAGAGAGAATTAGAAAAAAATGATGATATTTGTAAAGAATTATTACTGTTTTATTATTATTTTTTTTATTATTCTCATTTTATATTTATCTCTTAACTTGAAGAACTTGTTTGTTTATTTTGTTAGTACTTATAATGAGAAAGTTCTCAAAGAGCGGGTATGGATTTTTTATTCTTTCAACACCTAAACTCTCTATTATTTTTCTAATCTCTCCAAAATTTAATCTTTAAAACTCTCAACTATTCCATTTATGTTGATTACATAAATTAAAAAAATGGATATTAGGGAAGAGAATTAAAAAAAAAATAATATTCTATCTCTTTTCAAATTAAAAAATTAAATATGAATTTTTAAATGAAAATAATTAAATGATAAAGAATTAGTAGTATATTAAATTAATGAAATAAATTTATGTCTAAACAAATTCCAAATAAAATGAAAAGGTAATTAATGATATGAAATTAAATTTATTATTATTATTATATATATATATATACCATTATTTTTAGGATGTATAAAAATTAGAGACTTACAAAGAAAGTCTGAAGAGGGACAACTTATGTGTTTAGGATAATAGAAATGCCTATCAACCAATTATAATACTTAACTTCAATTTAAAGTTCCAAAATGTCCAACATGCCTAAAACAATGGCTAAATAGGACCAAACAGGAACACAAAATTAAAGTATCATTTTATAAAAGGGATCGACATTTCAAATCCATGCCAGATGTCCATTCAAACTTCTAAGATAAGCTTTAATTTTTTATTAATTACTCTTTTTTTTATGAAGGGTAGTTAGCGGTCATGATCAACACCTAATTTGATTAGCCTATTAGGCTTGACATTTAAAGCAAATAATTAAATACGTAGTAAGATTTGGAACGTACCCGGGAATGAAGGATAAACACACTGTCCTCCAAACTTTTATTGATGATGCTTCAAATTTATTACAACTAGATGATGGTGCTAGAGAGTAAAATAGAGAGAGAGAGAGTACAATACAGATTTCAGGGTCGTTTTCGCCTCTCCTTTCAACCCAACATAAACAACTATTTATAGTAAAACATTTAAATAAAAGTTAAAAACTTGAACAGTGATTCCCAAGATTCCCGGGATAAGTTTTTTCCGCAAATTACGGATCTTGTCTTCTTCTTCTGCAAACAGTACCTCCCAGGATTCCCGGGATAAGTTTTTTCCGCATCTTTCGGATCTTGTTTCTCTTTAAATTTTGAACTGGCTGGATGATGATGATCCAACGTCTTTTTTTGAAATTTTTTCAACCAAGGTGTTTTTGATTGCTTCGAAAATGTCTTCAATGGCGACATCACTTTCAGCGTCTTGAAGATAATCGGATGCCATAGTTGAATCTGATTTGTTTGATTTATTATCATCCTCAAATTTAGACATAAAGTCTTTCTTCATTTCTTCAATATATACAGATATCATCTGACTTTTTGATAAGTTCTCTGACCTCATTCGAAATTTTTTGGAGATATAATCAAACGAGGACGGTGCTTCCGCTACTTGTCGTTTTTTTTCATACATACTTATTTGCTGGTGTAGGAGGTCCATTGTCTCCTTCCCGAATCGCTCATTTGTTTCCTGATCTATTCTCATCATCTTATCCCAAATTTTATAAAATGATGACCTAAACAGACAGGGAATGCCTGTTTTGTTATAACCAAATTCAGGAATCCATCTCCAGATCCATGGAATGGAAAATTCAGTAAAAAAGAAACATGAAGCTATTCCGTCAATATATAAATTAGCTTCTTGTTTTTGCAGAAGCTGGGGAGATACATTGCTCCATTTATCAAATAGGACCTTGATTTCTTCTGGTAAAATCTTTGGGCAGGGACCAAAACAGTAAAACCAGTCTATGAACCAGTGGGGAATATCACCTCTATAGACATTTGCACATACCTTGATGAACAAGGAATGTTTATATTTATTATTCTCATAATATAGTGCCTTAGTAAAGGCATCACAATAATCCCAATAATTAAATTTGATTGTTGTCGTTTTATTAAACGATAATTCTCTTTCTTTCATTGGGGATATTCCCCAATCTTCCAACGAAATTGTCTTTTTTATTATTATTTTGCTGAAATTATAAATTTCTTTGTTTGCCCCAGAGAAATGTGATATTTCACATGACCCACTTTGAATAAGTATTTGCTCGTAAAATATCCGAGTCTTGTAAGTCCTTGACGGAGTGGATGTATTATCCAAATACCTCTGCATTATTGTCCATGGCTCATTCCTCCATTTGAGGTCCTTCTCTTCTAGGAGAAATATAATTTCTTTATATTCATTTCTTATAAATCCAATATTATTGGATTCTGATTCTTCATCTCCCAGTATTCTGATTCTTCATCTCCCAGAAATTGAAGAAAATATCTTCTCAGAAATTTTTTTATCCACAATAGAAATGGTTAAATCCCAAAAATGACACATAAAAATATCTCTCCTAATAGATAATCATTATACAAGATCATTTACTGCTCTTGTTGATAGCGGAGCAGATTTAAATGTTATTCAGGAAAGACTAATCCCTACTAGGTATTTTCATAAAACAAGCCATACCCTGTGGCATGCAGGGGGAGATAAACTCCAAATCCAATATAAGCTTCCAAAAGCTTATATATGTACTGATAATAAATGCATTCCTCAAAGCTTTATACTTGCTAAAGATATATCAAATCAGGTCATACTTGGAACCCCATTTTTAAACACAATCTACCCTATTAAGATGATTAATAATAAAGGTATTACAGGAACCTTCCAGAAACATGATATTTTTCTAGAATTTATTGTGGACCATTTACTAAAATGTTACATAGTATATATGATAATATCAAAGCAAAACAAGATCAAATATATTTTCTAAAGCAAGAAATAAGTCTAATAACAATAGATGAACAACTAGAAAATCCTAAATGACAAGAAAAAATAGCTCTGCTAAAAGACCAACTTTCAATAGATATTTGTAATGAACATCCTAATGCATTCTGGGATAGAAAGAAACATATAGTTTCACTACCATATGAGGAAGCTTTTAATGAAAAGAATATTCCTACAAAGGCAAGACCTTGCCAAATGAATTCAGAATATCTGGAATTATGCAAAAAAGAGATAACTGCATTATTGCATAAGGGATTAATAAGTCCATCACAATCACCTTGGTCATGTACGGCTTTTTACGTAAATAAACATTCAGAAGTCGAAAGAGGCGTGCCAATGTTAGTAATAAACTATAAACCTCTAAACAAAGTATTAAAATGGATTAGGCACCCAATCCCTAATAAAAAGGATCTGTTAGATAGACTGTATGATAGTTTAATATTTTCAAAATTTGACTTAAAATCAGGATATTGGCAAATCCAGATTGAGAAATCTGACAGGTATAAAACAGCATTCAATGTCCCTATAGGACATTATGAATGGAATGTAATGCCATTTGGATTAAAAAATGCTCCATCCGAATTTCAAAAAATTATGAATAATATCTTTAATCCTTATAGCACATTTATAATTGTTTACATTGATGACATATTAGTTTATTCAAAAACAATTAAAACTCATTTCAAACATTTAAATATGTTCAAAACAATAATAACTCAAAATGGACTAGTAATTTCTAAACCAAAAATGGATCTTCTCAAAACAAGAATAAGGTTTTTAGGTCATATCATTGAAAAGGGAAATATTACTCCCATTAATAGAAACATAGAATTTGCGGAAAAATTCCCTAATGTGATCACTGATAAAACACAGTTACAAAGATTTCTAGGCAGCTTAAATTATGTGGCTCCATACTATAAAAATCTAACAGAAGATACATCAATCTTATATGAAAGACTGAAGAAGAATCCAAAACCATTGTCAAATCATCATACAGAGGCTATTAAAAAAATTAAAAATAAAGTAAAGGTACTTCCTTGTTTAATGATAAGTAACCCGAATTGGGAAAACGTAATTGAGACTGATGCATCTGACATAGGATTTGGAGGAATACTAACTCAATTAGATCCAGAAACAAAACAGGTCTATCTTGTCAGATTCCATTCAGGGAAATGGAACTGATAAAAAAAATTAAGTAGATTAATTTTGGAACCGGCCAGACAAACTAAACAGAAGTTAAACTTCATGTGCAGGTACTAAACAAACCGGAACCAGAAATCTTGCATCAATAACCGGTTGCTACTACTTCAAAGAAACCGGCTTCAAGTGATCAAGATAAATGATCACAGGAACCGGCTTCACTTTCTCAAGCAACCGGTTAGCAAAGAACAGAAGACTACACTTCAACCGCATCATAATGCACAAAGACACAGAAACCGGAAAGTACAGATCAAAAGTCAGAAGATTCAAATCTCAAGAGTGACGTACTGTGACGGAGGAAACGTGTCTCGAAAGAATAAAAGAAGATCGGATCCGATCAGAAGCATGGGAGGAAGGCAATGATGCCTTGGTGATCCGATGCTGACGACCGGAAGCGGATGTTCAACACGTGTATCAATCTGAAAACCGGCTATGTCATCATTTGTTCAGAGTCACCTGCATGAATGCCAGGTGTTGAGGAAATTGAAGCGTGCAAGCAACCTTTCTGCAAACAGGCGTGATAACGATCAACCAATCCAGAAGAGAGAGAAGAAAGTAGCCGTTAGCTACTTTCAGCTATAAAAGGAAGATCAATCGTCTTCATTCAATGCAGTTCGGGACTTGTAGTTGTGAGCATCATAAATTCAAAAAGTCATAAAGCATTAAATTCTAGAGAGATAAAGTTCTATATTCTAAAGTCGGTTTGCCTAAAACCGGAAGTCACTTGTGTGATATTGTGTTGAGTTGTTGTATTATATCAAAAGTGTGAGTTTGGTGTAACCGGCGAGTAGCGAAGTTGGGCTCGACCGGAAGTGTAAACTGTAACTTTAAAGAGTTAGTGGAGATCCTTCTCATAACCTGAGAAGAAGGGGTGACGTAGGAGGGTTTGCTCCGAACATCCATAAACAAATTTCCTTGTCTTGTGTTCTTTCATTTCGTTTTCATTTCCCGCTATCTTACCGTAAACCGCAAACCAATCATACTTCCAAAACCGGTCACTCACTTTCGTTAAACATCTTCCTTCTTAAACATCATCTAAAGTCGCAAACGTTGCTTCAACCTGAAACAGACACTTCCGCCCTTGAACACCGGTTCAAGAGTCTGTGACAGGTTGTGCAGTGCTGAGAACGGTTTTAGTCTCTAACCGGACTATCACCAAGTTGTGTGTGTGTTGTAAGCGGCCACCCTTACCGAAACCGGAAACACCCCCGGTCCTCCAAGGGCGTCCCCGATCCTAACAAGTGGTATCAGAGCGAGGCTCTTAGCACTCAAGCAACCAAAATGGTGGGAAGCATGACTCACAGCGACAAACCGCCAATGCTAAACAGCGAAGCATTTAGCAGTTGGAAGAAGCAGATGTATCTACATCTGATAACATTAGATGATGAGATGAGTCGAGTCCTGAAAGAAGGACCGATCAAGATTAACAAGGAGGAAAGCCAGTGGACAAGTGAAGATCGGAGAAGAAGCAACCTGGACAACCATTGCATGAGGCACATCTATAAAGCCATAGATAACAACACTTTGAACAAAATATCAGAGTGCGAAAATGCAAAGGAAGCCTGGGAAACGATTATCCAGATTCACGAAGGAAATGAAAGAACCAAGGAGAATAAAATCTTGGTGGCTACGCAGAAGTATGAAAACATAAGGATGAAACCGGGAGAAAATATGAAAGAATTTAGCAACCGGTTCACCAGCGTAGTAAGCGAGCTTCAGACACTCGGAAAGAAGTATGACAACCGAGAAGTGATCATTAAAGCTCTAAGATCACTGCCTAGCACGTGGGATATCAAGACCATGGTGATGAGGGAATCCAGCACCCTTGGGCAAATGAAGTTGCATGATGTGTTTGAGGACTTGAAAGCCTACGAATTCGAGATAAATTCTCGGATTGAAGATGAAACATCTACATCAACCGCAACAAGAGCTTTAGTCACATCGGTGGAACCGGCGGCTCCAGTACCAACCGCACCGGCTCCAGTCAAAAACACCGATCAAATAACCGACGATGTGATGGCGATGCTAGCCCAGAAATTCGGAAAATTCATGAAGAAGAGCCAGCCACCATCTAATAATGATTTTAATTATAACTATGTAGATAAATCAAACAAAAGATGTTATAACTGTGATGGTTTTGGACATTTCAGGTCAGAATGTAGAAAACCAAGAAGAGATGATAGAAAACCGGAAGGAAACTATCAAGGGAATAATTATCAAGGCAACCGGTATCAGGGAAACAATTATCAAGGAAACAACTATCGGGGAAACAACAATAACCAACGAAACGACTACCGAAGAGATAATGATCAACGTGCTGATGAAGGAAAGGAGATTCAAAAGGCTCTCATTGCATCAGACGGTGGAAGCGAATGGGCATATTCCGACAATGAAGATGGTGAAGAGAAAGTAACATGCTTCATGGCAAACGACGAAGAGGTATTTGATTTCTCTTCTGATGAATTTACTAAGGAAGATCTAGTTTCTGCACTCAACCAAATGGTTGCTGAGTTCAGAAATATATCTGCGTATATGCCAGCATCTGTAGAAACTAAAAACGAACAAATAAATGATGAAAACGATAAAATATATGAGATCAAAACACATGAACCGGATGAACTATTCTCGGATGATGAGAAGACAGTTCAACCGGAAATGGAAACTGATGAACGAGCAATGTACGTTACGGCTGCGTGGGAGAGATCACGTCAAGCAGTGAAACAAATGTGTAACTATAAACGACATCCGAAATGTAGACATGGTATCGGTTATGATCCAAGTAAACAAAATGAAACAAAACAATCTAACGGGATGAAACTAACGAAAAACAATCTTCCGTTTATAAAATTTGTCAAAAGCTCACAAACCAAAAATGACCTAAAACCGGAAGAAACGCTTAAGTATGTAGGTCCCAACGAATCTGAAAAATGGCTTCATCCTGAGAGAAAGAAAGCCAACCGGAAACCGAATAAAAGTAATAAAAACCGACATCAAAGAAGTCCATCACCACATAAGGCATTCTTGAGCAACGGCCAAGAAACTAAGCCAAACACTATCAAAACTGCAACCGGGAAAGTGATCCGACTAATTCAAGTCTGGATCCCAAAGGGACTAATCAACCATGGACCCAACTAAATGTGGGTACCAAAAAGTTGTAAATAATTGTTTGCTGCAGGTTAGGAGGAGCAATCGGTTGAGGAATTCTGAATGGTACTTGGACAGCGGATGCTCAAGGCACATGACCGGAAACAAGGAACTACTGACCGACATCAAGTATGAAACCGGAGCATTCATCACATTCGGGGATAACTCAAAAGGTAAAACCGTGGGCAAGGGTAAGATTGTCCATGGTGAACTATCCATAAATAATGTGCTATTGGTAGAAAAACTAAGCTTTAATTTACTAAGCATAAGTCAGATGTGTGACGTGGGGTTTAAGGTTGAATTTCATAAAAGCTCATGTTTAGTCAAAAATCAAAATGATGACATTCTGTTAACCGGTAACCGGATAGGAAACATTTACAAAGTAAACTGGAAAACTGATTTCGAAAAACCTGTGTGTATGATAGCCGGAAATGATCCAAATTGGCTTTGGCATAAACGGTTAAACCACTTGAACTTCAAAACGATTAACTTTATTTGTTCCAAGGAACTGGTTCACGGTTTTCCAAATGTTAAATTTTCAAAAGATAAAGTATGTGCTGCATGTCAAATGGGAAAACAAGTGAAATCATCTTTTAAAAGTAAAGGAAATTATCAATCTGAAAGATGTTTGGAGCTGCTGCATATGGACTTGTTCGGTCCGGTCAGAGTAACTAGTTTAGGAGGCATGCACTATACTATGGTAGTTATTGACGATTACTCTAAATTTACTTGGGTTACTTTCCTAGCTTCTAAAAATCAAGCTGCTTCAAACTTGATTAAACTGATTTTGAGAATACAGAATGAAAAATCTATTCGAGTAAACAAAATTAGAAGTGATAGAGGAACTGAATTCATTAATAGCAATTTAACTACTTTTCTTGATGATTCCGGTATTAGGCACGAGTTGTCTAGTGCCAGAACTCCTCAACAAAATGGCCTGGCTGAGAGAAGAAACCGAACTCTCAAGGAAGCCGCAAGGTCAATGATAGCCGATTCGGGTATCGCTCAAAAGTTTTGGGCTGAAGCTATCAACACCGCCTGTTATACACAAAATCGATCTCTAGTGACTAAACGGTTTTCGAAAACTCCTTTTGAAATCTATTTTGATAAAATTCCAAATGTACGGTATTTTCGAATTTTTGGTAGTAAATGCTTTGTTCACAATAACGGCAAGAAGTACTTGACCGCTTTTGATGCTAAATCCGATGAGGGAATAATGTTGGGATATTCAGCTGTGAGTAAAGCCTACAAAGTATATAACACTAGGACTTTAACAGTTGAAGAAACCGCACACGTTGTTTTCGATGAATCGGTTGAGCGAAACACTGCATTACCCTTCGACCTTCACAACAGAATGGAAAATTTCAATATTTATTCTGATGATGAAGACGAGGTTCCGGTTTTTAGACGCTTTGTCAAGGACCAAGCGGTTGATGTTGAAATTCAACCTGATCAAGCTGTTTTACCGCAGAAAGTTGACGCTTCAGTTTCTACTGAAGAAATCGGTCGGTCTGACTCTGTTCAACCTACCGATCAGTCTAACCTTGATCAGCCAGCCGAAAGCTTGGTAGACACGTCTCGGATTAACCTCAGAAGGAACAAAAATCATCCTCTTGAACTAGTAATAGGTAACATATCCTCACCCGTCCGAACTAGGCAACAAAATTTGGATCACTATGGAAACTCTGCTTTCATATCACAAATTGAGCCGAAAAAGGTGGATGAAGCACTGTCAGATCCAGATTGGATCTTGGCAATGCAAGAGGAATTAAACGAGTTTGAGAGAAATAAAGTCTGGTACCTAGTTCCTAGACCGAAAAATAAACCGGTTATAGGCACACGATGGGTATTCAGAAATAAACTCAATGAAGACGGTTTAGTTACGAGGAACAAAGCCCGGTTAGTGGCTCAAGGCTATAAGCAGGAAGAAGGCATTGATTTTGAAGAATCATTCGCACCTGTAGCTAGGCTTGAAGCCATTAGAATATTTTTAGCATATGCAGCTTTCAAAAAGTTTAAAGTTTATCAAATGGATGTAAAAAGCGCTTTTCTAAACGGTAAAGTAAATGAAGAGGTGTATGTTAATCAACCTCCAGGTTTTAAAAATCCAGAACATGAAAATCACGTTTACTGGCTGAATAAGGCCCTTTACGGTTTGAAACAAGCACCAAGAGCTTGGTATGATACCCTGACTCAATTTCTTTTTGATCACAAATTTACAATCGGCTCAGTAGATAAAACTCTCTTTAAATTTGAAAGAAAGGAGCAAATTTTACTTGTTCAAATTTATGTTGATGACATCATATTCGGGTCAACCGATCCAAAGCTATGTGACAAATTTTCGAAAATGATGACTGATAGATTTCAAATGAGTATGATGGGGGAAATGAGTTTCTTTCTAGGACTTCAGGTTAAGCAGATGGAAGCCGGAATCTTTATTAGCCAACCGAAGTATACAGCCGAACTGCTGAAAAGATTTGGGATGGATACATGTGCCGAAGCGGCTACGCCAATGAGTTCTTCCGTGAAGCTGGACAAAGATGAAGATGGTCAAGCAGTTGACATCACAGCATATCGAGGAATGATCGGATCGCTGTTGTATCTCACAGCTAGCCGACCTGATATCCTGTTTGCGGTTGGAGTATGCGGGAGGTTTCAAGCAAATCCAAAGCAATCTCATTATACGGCGGCTAAGAGAATCTTGAAATATCTGAAGGGAACTCAAGAAGTGGGACTCTGGTATCCAAAAGACTCGAGCTTCAACCTAATAAGCTACTCCGATGCCGATTACGCGGGATGCAAAATCGACAGAAAGAGTACAAGTGGAACCTGTTAGTTTCTGGGTGACCGGTTAGTTACCTGGAGCAGCAAGAAACAAACGTCCGTTGCAACGTCAACCGCAGAGGCGGAGTACTTAGCGGCTGGAAGCTGCTGTGCACAACTCCTCTGGATTCAACAGCAACTTAGGGACTTCGGAATAGAAGCAAAAGAGTCTCCAATATTCTGTGACAACACCAGCGCCATAGCAATTACATACAATCCAGTGTTGCACTCAAGAACAAAGCACATCGACATCCGACACCATTTCATCCGGGAGCATGTTCAGGAGAAACACATCCGGCTGGAATATGTGTCGACCGAGCAACAAGTAGCGGACATATTCACAAAACCGCTACAGGAAGCTAAGTTTTCACATTTTCGAAATATTTTGGGCCTTACTAATCTTAATCAATTGATATAATCATGATGCATGCATATATACAAAACCGGGATATGTGTTCAGGGAGAAGCTAAAGCTTCTCAAACCATATTCAAATAGGCCATTAATAAAATCAAAAATGCTAACCGGAAGGAAGTCTCCAGTTATGCTTGATTATCTCATTATTTCAAATCAAATGTATGTTTACTAAATGGTTGAAATAACCAGGTTGAAGTGGATAAAACAAATCCAAAGTTGAACAACTGTTGATATTAATCAACTTTTCTTCATAAAACGGAAATATCCTACTAAAACCGGTCATGGAAAACCGCTCAGTACATATGCACTCTGATCTGATGAAATGAACTCTTCCGGTTAACATGAAATGACTGACCGAGTTTTCGTGCATGTTTTGAAAAATGAAGCCTGTGATAAATTAAAAACAAGTCTACCTCAATCGAGATGACGACATGTGTCCATCATCAAGAGAGGGAGACTTACATATTGTCAATAGATATTATTCATCATTGCTATCTTAGTAATTATTAGATTTACCTTGGAAATAACCATTAGTTACTTCAACAAGTTAAGTCTATTTAATAGGCAATGACATCATCAGGCATGCTTAACTTCATTTAATACCAAGCCGAATCCACGGGCTATATAAACCATGCTTAAACCTTTGCAAAAATATCACAAGCTCACTACTCACAAGAATAACTCTTGAGATAAAATCATCTTTCTCTCTCACAAACAAACATGAACTCCAATCCTTTAGCCAAGAAGATCCTACTGGCAGACTTTGAATCAATCTATCAGTATGAGGATTATGAAGTCAGGGAAATGTTCTTAGCCATCGAAAGGAGTGGGCTAAGAAGTTTTCTTGAGAACAGGTTCATCATCGACTACCTTGTAGTCGAAGAACTGTTCGAAACTGTGAAAGAAGTGCACCGAGAAATACTCGTTGCACAGGTTTACGGCCAAAAATTCCTCTTCAGCGAAACAGATTTCGCTGTCTACTGCGGTTTACCCAATGAAGGGGTAACCGATCTAACCTACTCTCCGGTGACAATGGAAGAAATGTGTCGCCGTTTCTCTGGATCTGACATCCCGGTTAAGCCCTGGGGTGCTAAGAGTCAACTTTCTCACAAGTACCAGATTCTCTGCGAGATTCTGGGAAAATCTGTCTTGTGCAGAGAGAAGAGTTACTATTACACTCAGAGGGTCTTCGAGATGATGATAGCTGTAACGGTTGGGACACCGGTCAACTGGTCCTGGATCATCTTCAGCAACCTGAAGAAGATGATTCTCTCCAACAAAACCGGATACGCTCCTCAGCTGAGCGGTTTCTGCGCAAGTCTGGAGATCCACGTTGGAGCCTTCGTCACTCTGCATCCTAGGCACGTGCTCACCAAAGAACGAGTACAGGAGATGATCGACCGATGGGAAGCGATCAAGGCCAGAAGAATTCAAGCGGCTGAGGCTTCAACCGCTCAAACAGCTGAATCGTCAAATGTCTGAACCTGTCTTTCCTCTTTTCTTTCTTTTTCCTTACAAAACCGGTACTTTTGATGTACTACCGGTTTTGCACTTCAATTAATGAAATAGATTTCTCTTCCTTCCAAATCAAAATCTACAACATTCAATGCGTCGTATCAAAAATATATCATTCTATTCTTGGAAACATAAATTATCATTATCAAAAAGCATGCCTGAATTGATTTGACAATACATGCCTTTATTCTCTTGGAAAATCACAAAATCATTAATAACTAAGCATAAACGGCTACATTTTCAAATCCTTGCATTAAATGCTATCACTCATTCCAGGCTATAAAAAGGGGTTCAACTTCCATTTTTCAAATCACGTCTTCAAGCCTTCCTCTCTCTCTAAGAATTCAAAAGCTTAAGAACTCTCCTAAGCCTTCCTTATTTTTCATCACCATGTCTGCTGAATTAAGAAACACTCTTATTATCGATTTTGAGGATATTAAGGAAAGTGCCTACTATGAATGCATTTTTCAGCATGTCATAGACTCTGGTTTGAAAGGTTTTCTCAAGGGTTCGGACACCATCCTCGAAGAGGAGGTGTATGAATTCTTTAACAACGGTCACATTCTGGATGATGGCAGCATCCGCACCATCATCAACGGCCAATTCCTCCAGTTTACTGAGGAAGAATTCGCTACTTTCTTTCACCTTCCGACCGAAGGTTTTTCTGACTTCCCTACGCCTTTCCTGCCGGTTAAGGAAGACTTCTTCCACATCTTCTCCTCCTCCAACGCTCCGATTAAGGACTTTGGGAAGAAAGAAGATCTCGCTCCTCACTACCAAGTCCTGCATGACTTGGTTCACAGGTCTATCATAGGCCGAATGCCCAACCAGAACTATTGCCGGGAAGCATTCGACATTATGATAGCAATCATTCGGAACTCCGACATCAACTGGGCCTCCTATCTCTTCAATAAGCTGAAGCAGCTTATGACCGGTAAAAGAGGACGGATCAGCTACGCTCCTCAGATTACCCGGTTTCTGATGTCCAAGCGTCGCAACCTTGGAACCGGTGTTCCAGTTGGACCGTCCAACACCTTCACCATGATCATGATGCACAGGTGGATTTCAAGGATTGAGAGACGATCACCTGAAAACACCCTTGAAAATTGGTATGAAAGGATGGTGGAAGGAGACTGGTTCACCAAAGATTAAAATCCCTCCTTCTCCTTACTTCTACTTTCCGGTTTCTGGTCATTTTGTTGTACGACCAGAACCGCTAATATGTTTTCTCTTCCATTAATGAAAATTTTCAATTCTTAAAGAGTCTCTGGTTTCCTCATTCAACATATTTCTTTCCGGTTCTCAAATTAAAACTAACAGTTAACCTAACAGCTTCCGGTTAACAAGATGTAAACAGACACCGGAACTTCGAGCAAAAATGAAAATTTGAAAAATCTTAACCGCCCATGGTTTTACCTTTCAAAATTTACCGCCCATCGAACTTTCGCTTTTACCGCCGAAAGTTACGGCAGTAACTTTTGGAGGGAAAGTTGGCGCCAAAACATTGAGTTGACGGTTCATCTTCAAAACTGCCTGGAACCGCCATCTATATAAACTCAAATCAGCCCATTCAACACATGCGCTTTCTCTCTCTAAAAATTTCCAGAACTCCAAAGATCTCCTCTCTCCGATCATCATCAATCTTCATCCTTTTCCCTCAAAAACTATCATGGATCTAGGCAAAGCTCCGTTTCAATGGATGTTGCAGGTTGACTTCGCAGACATCGACGAGCACGCTGACGACAAGAACAAGGTTGTTCTTCAACTCCTTCGAGAATCTGGGTTGGAGAAGTTCCTCTCTGGTCCGTTCACCATCTATCCGGCGGCGGTGACGGAGTTCTTAGCAACGGCAACACTGTTGAAAAGAAAAATCTCGGCTACTGTCAACGGGAAGGCAGTTCTTATAACTGAAGAAATTTTTGCTGAGGCTCTCGGTCTGCCCAACACAGGTTCAGACCTAAAATTCGACCTAACCGACGCAGAATCAAATGCTGCCCGGTTGGTTGTATCCCTTTCAGGTCAGGATCTGGTGCTCCACAACAACCGGAAAATCAAGTTGAAACCAGAATACAAATGGTTGGTGACCTTCATCTCCAAATCGCTCCAAGGAAGGGGAGGTAACTTTGATAATCTCACAAAGTTTAAGCTCAGAATGCTGTTGGCAATTGTTCGCAGCGATAAGGTAGACTGGGGATACGTATTATACGAAGAGTTCTGTCAAATGGTGATCAAGAAAGAAGGCCGGGTGCAGGCCTATGCTATGCAAATTGTTAAAATTCTCGAGTTCCTTAATGTGGAACTAGGTGAAGGCGTACCGCTTCCAATTTCCAACATTCTTGACTCTGAGTCAGTGGCAGAAAAACCGGAGAAGACAATAAAACCTAAAAACTCAAAAACCAAGTCATCTAAGGGAGCCAGCTCATCGGTTCCAGTTGAAGAAGAAGAGACAAGACAAAGGAAACCGTCAAGAAAAGCGGTTGAGGCAGAAGCCCCACCAGAACCGAAAAGGAGGAAGAAGGTATCAGCGAAGAAGAGCGCAAAGAAACCGGCGGACTCCGAGAAAACGCTCTCCTCGGACAATCCACCAGAAAGAACCGCAGATGTCTTCCAGCCAATCCCCATCAACACCGTTGTCCCAACTCCCATCCCATCCGATTCTCCAAAGCAAACCGAATTTTCGGGGAGCAAGGAGAACAAGTCAAACTCTAAGGAGGAAGCCGAAGGAAACATTCACTCTGCAACCTCCAAGTCACCAAGCAAACAAGCCGATGAAGTATTAGCCGATGTGGGCTTGAATACTTCAGAAGCCATTCAGAATGTGGTCCAGGAGATCACAAGAGAAACCGAAGAAGACGATGTCTCTAGTCGTCGGAAGCCAGATAATCAGGATGAAACACCTGATCCAACAAAAGTTCAACCGGTCGATGAGACGACCAAGTCAACAGAAACCGCACCTCCGGCTCAGGAGGGAAACATTGAAGAAAGGGAACCTTCCGGTTCCGCAGGAGGCAAGACAGCTCCAGAAGGTCCTACTCAGGCAGATAAAGGTAAGGGCATTCTTATTGAAGAACCAACTGAAACCGGAACGGGCACATTGCAGATTGACCCTCAGACTGAAGCCACAACCGAAGAAGAATATCCATACACCTTAGAGCAAGAAAATGAGCTGTTTGATGAATTTATTCAAGATATGAATAAAGGTGCAAGTGAAGCGCTGGCTCCATATATCCGGTGGGTGAAGCTCCGAAGCGAGACCAAATTATCCGACATGCTTCCAGGTTTCAGTGGAAACAAGCAATGGGACGCTCTCGTCCAGCTAGAAGAAAGGGCACTCGAGTTAGCTAACACCCAATTGATCCAACCGGCGTTTTCCAAAGCTCCGGTAATTCTTGAAAATGTGCGGTTACAGGCAGTTGAGAATGCCTTTCAAGAAATCCAAGGAAA
Source organism: Impatiens glandulifera (assembly GCF_907164915.1). Taxonomy (NCBI): domain Eukaryota; kingdom Viridiplantae; phylum Streptophyta; class Magnoliopsida; order Ericales; family Balsaminaceae; genus Impatiens; species Impatiens glandulifera. Next base: position 26,527 of record NW_025919208.1, read on the forward strand.
GGATCTGGAACCGATTGAAATGAAGATGGCAGAGCGATTTATTGAAGTACGAGAACGGCTTGTGCGAAGCTTCGAACGCCTTGACAAGAAATGGTGGGATACTTGCCAACGACAATTCAACAATCCTGAGTTATTTCAGAGTAAGCCTTTCTTTATAACTGGTGAAACATCCGGCACTTCTGAAAACCGGGAACAAGAAGCCTCTCAACCGGCTAAATCTCTGGACATCGATCAAATCAAGCAAGTAGTGGTGGAAACAGCTGATTCATGCCTTGGGAACTTTAAAGCAGTAACCGAAGAAAGAATCTCAGCAGCTGAAGACAAAATGGTAAACTCTCTACAAACTATGATGGATACAACTATGCAATCAACAGTTCAAGCCATGATTACCGAGTCTGTCAAAGCTGCAACCGCTCCACTTTTGGACATGCTGCAAGCAATGGCAATCCAGATCGGTGAAATGTCCAAAGTTCAAGTCGGCTCAACCCAAACTCAAATCGAAAAAGATGCTGAAACCGCACGGAAGCTGCAAGAAGAAGAGATTGAAAGAGAACGGCTACAGAAGGAACTTGAAGATAAGGATCATGAGCTTGCCCAACAATGCAATGAAGAGGAGCAGGCTAACGCTCAGGAACCGGCACAGGGTCAATCGTCTCATTCCATGAGTACAAGGAACAAGAACAAGAAGAAACGGAGTGCCATTAAAAACGTGATGAAGCAGGCAGAATTGAAAACAGCCGAACCGGTTGCGTTAAATGCGGAACCGCTTGATGAAGAAGAAGAAGACCCGGAGGAACTCAACAGACGGAGAAGAAGGACAACCGGAGAACTTGCAGCAACTCCAAGCCTCAGACCTTTGACTGTTCCACCACGTCCACCACCAAAACCAATTTGTGCCAACTTCAACCTTAGGAAAAAGGTCCCCGACCATTCAAGTGTGTGGGCCGGTGTGGTGATAGATGCTGACAGACGTGCTAGAGAGCACAGAGCACGAATAGAAGAAGCAAGAAGACGTCTGGACAAAGAACTGGAAAAGGAGCAAGACAAGGGGGGATCATCCAAGCCTTAAACTCTATTTCCATAATTACTTTGAACAATTATGTTTTTACTGTGTTTCAGAACTCGGTTACTTTGATATTTGTCTGTTTTTTAAACATACTTTCTATGTTTCTCAAACATACAAGCTCACCTATTTCTCATATTTTTCAAAACATACACTTATCAAAAATCAAACACATGTTTTTTCAAACACGTTTCTCTCAAAACAAAATTCTTAAAACCGGCCACACATTACAATTTTTGAATATTTATTCTAAATAATCAAAAAGGGAGAAATTGATAGAAAAATTAAGTAAGTTAATTTTCTTAAAACCGGCCACACATTACAATTTTTGAATATTTATTCTAAATAATCAAAAAGGGAGAAATTGATAAAAAAAATTAAGTAGATTAATTTTGGAACCGGCCAGACAAACTAAACAGAAGTTAAACTTCATGTGCAGGTACTAAACAAACCGGAACCAGAAATCTTGCATCAATAACCGGTTGCTACTACTTCAAAGAAACCGGCTTCAAGTGATCAAGATAAATGATCACAGGAACCGGCTTCACTTTCTCAAGCAACCGGTTAGCAAAGAACAGAAGACTACACTTCAACCGCATCATAATGCACAAAGACACAGAAACCGGAAAGTACAGATCAAAAGTCAGAAGATTCAAATCTCAAGAGTGACGTACTGTGACGGAGGAAACGTGTCTCGAAAGAATAAAAGAAGATCGGATCCGATCAGAAGCATGGGAGGAAGGCAATGATGCCTTGGTGATCCGATGCTGACGACCAGAAGCGGATGTTCAACACGTGTGTCAATCTGAAAACCGGCTATGTCATCATTTGTTCAGAGTCACCTGCATGAATGCCAGGTGTTGAGGAAATTGAAGCGTGCAAGCAACCTTTCTGCAAACAGGCGTGATAACGATCAACCAATCCAGAAGAGAGAGAAGAAAGTAGCCGTTAGCTACTTTCAGCTATAAAAGGAAGATCAATCGTCTTCATTCAATGCAGTTCGGGACTTGTAGTTGTGAGCATCATAAATTCAAAAAGTCATAAAGCATTAAATTCTAGAGAGATAAAGTTCTATATTCTAAAGTCGGTTTGCCTAAAACCGGAAGTCACTTGTGTGATATTGTGTTGAGTTGTTGTATTATATCAAAAGTGTGAGTTTGGTGTAACCGGCGAGTAGCGAAGTTGGGCTCGACCGGAAGTGTAAACTGTAACTTTAAAGAGTTAGTGGAGATCCTTCTCATAACCTGAGAAGAAGGGGTGACGTAGGAGGGTTTGCTCCGAACATCCATAAACAAATTTCCTTGTCTTTTGTTCTTTCATTTCGTTTTCATTTCCCGCTATCTTACCGTAAACCGCAAACCAATCATACTTCCAAAACCGGTCACTCACTTTCGTTAAACATCTTCCTTCTTAAACATCATCTAAAGTCGCAAACGTTGCTTCAACCTGAAACAGACACTTCCGCCCTTGAACACCGGTTCAAGAGTCTGTGACAGGTTGTGCAGTGCTGAGAACGGTTTTAGTCTCTAACCGGACTATCACCAAGTTGTGTGTGTGTTGTAAGCGGCCACCCTTACCGAAACCGGAAACACCCCCGGTCCTCCAAGGGCGTCCCCGATCCTAACAGGAACAACTCTCAAAAGAATTATGCGACAGTCGCCAAAGAAATTCTGGCGATACTCAAATGTGTTTTAAAATTCCAAGATGATTTATATAATCAAAAATTTATTATACGAACAGATTGCAACGCAGCTAAATTCATGTTCCAGAAAGATTTTAAACATGATGTGTCAAAACAAATGTTCGCCAGATGGCAAGCTCATTTAGCTCCATTTGATTTTGAAATAACATACAAAAAAGGGATAGATAATAATCTTCCTGATTTCTTGACCCGTAAATTTTTAAATTTACAGGAATGAGCGGTAGGGGTTATGAGTCTTTCTCTAATAGAGGAAGAGGACCCTCCTCTATTAGAGGAAGAGGTCGGGGCAGAGCACCAGAGATCATATCTCAGTATGGTAAACAAAAACTGATAGCAATGTGTTAGGATCTAGATCGTCGTTGGGGAACCGGGGGTTGGACCGGTTTTTTAATTTTATCAAAAATTAACAAAACAATATATTTACTAAAACAAATTATCAAAAGAAAAAAATAGTATATATTCATGATTTATAAATTTATCAAAAAATTCTTTTATTATTTTATACCTATTTTAAAAAGTAAGTGTAATTGGAATAATAATTCTAACAAAATAATAAAAATCTTATTAGTTAGCCTCTTTCTAGAAGACTAGGATGATGAACTCAAAATTCTTAACTAGCTATAGATCACAACACAATCTAAGATGAATTGGTAATCTTTAAATTTCTTTAACAAATGGAGAAAATTACAAAACAGATCAAATCCCATTTCATAAATATTAATCAAGATCATCATCATCATCATAATCTTATCATAAACTTCAAACTATTTCATTCTCTTCTATACTTCTCCTTCACAACATCTCTCATATCCTCACAAAATTCAGACCCATTAAAGAAATCAATCAACCGCAATAACTCCACATCACCCATTTCTTCACCGGTGAAAGGCACAATCGGAATCCCATTTTCCGGCTGAAAAAAGTAAGAATTTGGATTATCATCCACAATCACCACCTTACTCAAATCTCTCCCCGTACTAGCCAAATCCTTCACAAACTTTCCATCAACTTCACGACACGAATCCCGGTACAGCCGGTGCTTAATCACGCCCTTGACATCGAG
>NW_025919209.1:0-30233 GCF_907164915.1 Impatiens glandulifera
AATAGTAAAAGAATCTTCGAAGCAAAAACGGGGTGGGATGATAAATGATTTCCACGCTCCGAACCGTCCCATTGTCATGATACTTGAGTCTATATATCCCCTCTTCTAGCTTAGTTTGAGCCTACATTATTGGTGTAAAGAAAAAGTTAATTCAAAATTGATGAAATTTTATTTTAATTAATTTGAGATTATTAAAGTTTTTTATTTAAAATTTTTAAAATACTAAAATAAAATTATTTTTATTTAACAATTACTCATTTCTTTATCGATAATAGATAAGAAGTTCAAACACATTAATTTAAACAATAGACCTTTATTCTTTTGTAATAAAAAACATTTTAAATACTTATAATAATGAGACATGATGAATTCTTTTATCTCCGCCAATTTTACTTTAAAAAATTGTTTTTACTATCATTTTCGTTCGTTTCGGCTTCAATAAATTTTCGCGATTCACGATTATATAATATTCATTAGAAAAAAATTATTTGAAATTATATAATTTTTTTAAGATTATATATATTGAAATTTTATATAATTAAAATTAAATAAACTTATAACTCTTTTAAAATATAAATAATAAATAAATTAATTTGTTATGTTACATATTTAATCATATTTTTAATGTCCAGAACAAAATTTTGATGGAGCCACAAATACTATCCCGACATCTCTAGATCAAATTAAAATTAATATCCTTGTATCCTATGAAACCTGTATACTATAACTAAAAAAATTTAAAACATTTTAAAATATATATATATATATATATATATACTCTGTATCAATCATAAATATAAATTAATTTAAGACCAAAATCTAACTCAAGATTCCCATGTGTTTATAAAGTAAGAGTAATTCTTTTTAGGGGAAATAAGTGGAATTTTATTTAAAAAAAGTTAATATGTTAAAAAAATAGTTCATAATTCTTTTACACATGTATTTTATTTTTATGTCACTTTTGCCAAAATAATCATACGAAAAAAAAAATACTGTTTTGTAGCAAAAAAATAAGTAAATAAATTAAAGACAGGGTGGGACTAATGAGAATATAATGATGATGGGAAATTTGATGAAATGGCCCCCATAACAGGGGAAATTCCAAAAAGGGCCCCCGCCTACTAAAGTTGGCAAAAAGGGCCCTTTTGCCCCGCGAAATGTCGGAAATACCCCTCCGGCGCCATTTCTTACGCTCAAAGACGCGAATTACCAATCACGCGATTCATCTAAATCGCGTGAGTTCATCACCGCGATTTAGATGAAACGCGTGATTGGTAATTCACGTTTTTAAATGTACGCGATTTACCATGCACGCGATTTAATCTAAATCGCGGTGATGAACTCACGCGATTCAGATTAAATCGCGTCCATGGTAAATCGCGTCTTTAGTCGTATATATAATATTTCGGCCCTAATTTAAAACAAAACCACCCCGATTCTCCCTCCCACTCCGACTTCCAAAACCACGTCTTCTCAACTGCCGACTTCCTTCAACATCGATCAAGATCATCGTTCCTCAACATCGTTCCTCGTCCAACATCTTCGACTTTCCACCGTCTATTCGACATCATCGTCTTTCCACCGTCTTTTTGACATATTCCGGTGAGTTTAGGGCTTAATAGTTAGGGTTAGGTGTTGATGTGTATTATTCCGTTTATATTGATTTATATTGATGTATTTAGGGTTTAGGGTTTGGTTCTGGTTTCGTTTATGTGTGTAAATGCTTTTAGGGTATATGACGAGTATTGTATCAGTGTTCTTATTCTGCATGCATGCATTTCACGCTTATTCATTCATTTCTCGTTTAAGAAATGACATTTCCGTTTTTGTTATGTGCTTGTGAAGAAATGGTATTTAGGGTTAGGGTTTAACTTTTGCTGCTTTACTGCACCTTAATAGAATGCCAATGAGACAGGTTTCGTGTTTGTTATGTGCTTGTGAAGAAATGGTATTTAGGGTTAGGGTTTAACTTTTGCTGCTTTACTGCACCTTATTAGAATGCCAATGAGACAGGTTTCGATGTTATATTAAGAAATTTAGTCAACACGTGCTCCTAATTTGCCGTGCTGAATCAAAAGCCATAAATGATCCACACTGTATGTTCACTTTCTTGGACCATATTGCACTTGCTATAGGAAGCAAATATATCTTTCACTTTTACCTTGATTGAATGCATTTCTAAAAGTTGATCAAGTGTTAATATGTTTAATTGGAGGCTGCATCTAGATGAGTGTTCTTATATTGAATACATTGATTGTAAAATCCTTTTTGATGAGTGGATGACTCGGGAATATATATGTGCATCTATACACTAGATGCTATGATTGAACTGGACCAAACTATTTTCTGTCATGATTTATTCTGTTCAATTTTTGTTGTTGGTCTTACTATTTAATTAAATACTTATTTTGTTTTGCTAATTATCATGGTGATCCCATCTTCTTCCTTGTTTTGTAGATGGAGTCCACTACAATACCCGAGTTTGCTGGGAGGGTATCCTGGAAAACCAATATGGGAAATATTGCTGCCAAGTTTGCCAAGATGAATCTAACTGAAAGGGTAGAGCAAACCCAATTCAGATTCTTATTTAAAGGGCACCCGTTACTGCGTTTCTCAGGAATGATTATACACCACATGCTCCTCAGGAAGTCAAGCTCAAATTCTATGGAGATGAAGTTCCTTGTGAATGGAGAAGAGCTGTGCTTCGGGATGAGGGAGTTTGCATTGGTTACAGGTCTCAATTTTGGGAGATTCCCTACTGAGCAAACAATTTTCAACCAGGTTGAAGAATCTCCAACTTTGGTTCTTAAATATTTTAAACGTATTCCACTTATTAGAATAGCAGACCTTCATTCAAAATTCCTGTCCTGCTCTGATAGGGAAGATGCATGGAAATTGGGGCTGGTATACCTTGTTTCCCATTATCTCTTTGCCCTTGACCCGAGGAGGATAATAAATATGAAACTCTTCAGCATGGTCGATGACATCGACACCTTCCTCAATTTTCCATGGGGAAAGGTGGCCTTTAGAGCAACCATGAAGGGTTTGAGCAGAGACCTTGATCGCTACAGGCAGCTGTATCTGCAGAAGAAGGATGCCGCCTCGGGGAAGAAGAACAAAGACAAAGAAAAAGATGTCGATGTTTCTTATACCGTATATGGGTTCGCACTAGCCTTACAAGTGTGGACTTATGAGGTGATCCAAACTTTTGTCCCCAATCTTGCAATTAAAACGACGCTTCAAACTGAAGAGCCTGTCTGCCCAAGAATAATACAGTACAAATCAAAGAGGAAGAGCACTGCCTCTGATCTTCAAACTGCCCTGCAAGGCACGATTGTTAAGCAAATGGAATTGTCTGAAGAAGAGAAGATCTTATATGCTGGGGATGACTTTGAAGATATGGGAGGTAATGTTTATGATGTCCTTTTTGATCTTGACTGCAGAAAGAGGAAATTTGGAGATATTGACGATGGAGTTCCTCATAAAAAAACTGTCATGAGGAAGAAAAGACAAATTACTCCAGCCAAAGCCAAACCTTCCCCAAGAAGAAGAACCCGCAACCCTACCCCCAGCACCAGCACCAGCAGCTCTTATTCAGTCGAGAGCGCCACGAGTAGAAAAGACGAAGAAGAAGAAAAAGACGAAGACGAAGAATCCTCTCCCCCAACTCCAACAGCAACAACTCCCCACGATAGATGTAGATTGGATCAACTTTCGAAGGAGCTAAATGAATTCAAAACTGTAATGAGAAAGGAACTGACTCTCTTCAAAACTGAAATGAGAAATGAAATAAGGCTCATCAAAACCGAAATGAGAGATGACATAATTCTCATTAAACGGATGTTAAAGCAACTACAGCAAGGGGAGAATGATGTGGTGAACACTGAGGACAATGATGTGGTGATTTTGGAGAAAGACAATGCTGTGCTTGTGGAGGAGAATGAAGTTGAGGTATGTATTTCTTGTATTTCCTTGAATTTGGATAATTGGTGCATTTCTTGCATTTCGACTAATTGCACAGGCTTTTCTGTTTATTGTAGGATGGACAAGAGGAAGACAATGATGTGCTGATTTTGGAGAAAGACAATGTTGGGCTTGTGGAGGATAATGAAGTTGAGGTATGTATTTCTTGCATTTCCTTGCATTTGTATAATTGGTGCATTTCTTGCATTTCGACTTATTGAAGGCTTTTCTGTTTATTGTAGGATGGACAAGAGGAAGACAATGTTGGGCTTGTGGAGAAAAAAATTGTTGAGGAGGACAATGAAAATGAAGAGAAGACAGTTGAAGATGGTGTTAAAAATACTGAGGTATGCATTTCTTGCATTTGGTGCAATTCGCGCACTTTTCCTAATTCTTGCATTTGGACTAATTGAAGGGCTTTTCTGTTTATTGTAGGATGGACAGGAAAAAGACATTGTTGGTCTCTTGGAGAAAACCACTGTTGGGGAGGGGGAGGACAATGAAAATGAAGAGCAGACAGTTGAAGATGTGGAAGAAAATTTCGAGGTATGCATTTCTTCCATTTGGTGCAATTCGCGCACTTTTCATATTTCTTTCATTTGGACTAATTGAAGGGCTTTTCTGTTTATTGTAGGATGGACAGGAAAAAGACATTGTTGGTCTCTTGGAGAAGAACACTGTTGGGGAGGGGGAGGACAATGAAAATGAAGAGCAGACAGTTGAAGATGTGGAAGAAAATTTCGAGGTATGCATTTCTTCCATTTGGTGCAATTCGCGTACTTTTCATATTTCTTGCATTTGGACTAATTGAAGCGTTTTTCATGTTTTTGTAGGATGGGCCGTTGTTGGAGATGGAGAATGTTGGGAATTTGGAGGAGAAGACAGTTGAAGATGGGCAAAAAAATTTCGAGGTATGCATTTCATGCATTTGGTGCAATTCGCGCACTTTACCTATTTCTTGCCTTTGGACTAATTGAATGGCTTTTCTGGTTTTTGTAGGATGGGCTTTTGTTGGAAATGGAGAAGACAGTTGAAGATGGGGAACACAATACTGAGGTATGCATTTCATGCATTTGGTGCAATTCGCGCACTTTACCTATTTCTTGCCTTTGGACTAATTGAATGGCTTTTCTGGTTTTTGTAGGATGGGCTTTTGTTGGAAATGGAGAAGACAGTTGAAGATGGGGAACACAATACTGAGGTATGCATTTCATGCATTTGGTGCAATTCGCGCACTTTGCCTATTTCTTGCCTTTGGACTAATTGAAGGGCTTTTCTGGTTTTTGTAGGATGGGCTTTTGTTGGAAATGGAGAAGACAGTTGAAGATGGGGAACACAATACTGAGGTATGCATTTCATGCATTTGGTGCAATTCGCGCACTTTGCCTATTTCTTGCCTTTGGACTAATTGAAGGGCTTTTCTGGTTTTTGTAGGAAATGGAGAATGTTGGGAATTTGGAGGAGAAGGTGGAGGAGCAGGTGGAGGAGCAGGTGGAGAAGCAGGTGGAGAAGCAGGTGGAAGACAATGAAGATGATGTTGAAGAGAAGGTTGAAGAGAAGGTGGAAGAGGAGGTGGAAGAGGATTTCGTTGTGAAGAGGGGTAGGAAGGGGGCGCAGAGGGGTAGGAGGGTGGTGCAGAGGGTGGAGGATAATGAAGATGAGGTATGCAATTCTTGCATTTGGACTAATTGAAGACTTTTGTTGCCTAATTCAATGATTTCTTTGTAGGTGGACGATGATTTCGTTGTGAAGAGGGGTAGGAAGGGGGTGCAGAGGGGTAGGAAGGGGGTGCAGAGGGGTAGGAAGGGGGTGCAGAGGGGTAAGAGGGTGGTGCAGAAGAAGGTGGACGATCATTTCGTTGTGCAGAAGAAGGTAGAGAAGAAGGAGGACAAGCGGATAGATGACGATGTGGTGGTACTGGAAGATGCATCCCACATCCTATTTAAGAGAAAGAGGACGGCGTCGAAAGCTGTACTTAGTCCCTATGTCGTCCCTCGGCCAAGAAAGAAGACGATTGTTGTGGATCCTATGTCGACTTGTAATGAGCAACTGAGGAAAGAGTTCAGGAAAGAATTTGCGAAAGGGGCTACATTTAAAGACGTTCAACTCCCTGATGGTGCTGGAGACCTTAAGTTCTTCACTACAATTCTGAGGTTAAATAAGTGGCTAACTGATGTGGAGATGAATGCAGCAATTTGTCTGCTAAGAGCAAGAGCAGTCGCCTACCCTAAGTCGTACCCGAAGGATTTCACCATCTTAGATTGCCAGTTTGGCCCTTTGGTTACTTCATACTATGACGAATTTGTTGCTGACTCGGTTGATCCAGAAAAACCAGAAGGCCATACTTTCTCTGACGTCTTTTACCACTACCACTGGGGTAGAGAAGATAAACATATGCCCGGTTGGAGCAGTGTTGATGTTATTTACTTCCCCCTCAACCTCAACAACCTACACTGGGTACTGTGTGTTATTCGATTGCAAGAATGGAGAATTGATGTTTATGATTGCGATCAGACAATTTTCAATGATGAAGAATTAGGAAAATACTTGAAAGCCATTTGTGAGATGTTGCCGCCCTTCCTTCATAAAGCAATGTCTGAAGTTGAAATGGCCAGGTATCCTAACATGATAAATGAAACTTTTAGATTTCATAGAATCCCACACCCTGAAGTACCAAAAGCAGAATGGAGTGGGGACTGTGGCGTTTTTGTATTAATGTATTTAGAGTACCTGACTGCTAAACTTGGTCTAGAAAATTGCATATCAAAGAATATGCAAGTATATAGAGAAAAGTGGGCAGTCAGGTTGTACCACCAGATTTTAGAGCCATGAAGTTGTAAACACTGAATTATTGTTGTATATTGTTTTGTAAACACTGAATTATTGTTGTAACATGTTTTGTAAACACTGAATTATTGTTGTATATTGTTTTGTAAACACTGAATTCACGTGTTTATATATTTAACGTGGTTGTAATAGGTATCATAAAATTCACGTGTATTGTAATATAAGTCACGTGAATTATATAAACACATGTATTACGTGTATTGTGTTCTGGAATATACCAATATAATTCACGTGGTTGTAATATAATTCACGTGACTTATATAAACACGTGTATTACGTGTATTATGTTCTGGAATATCCCAATATAATTCACGTGGTTGTAATATAATTCACGTGGTTGTAATATAATTCACGTGTATTGTATTACGCGTGATTCATAACTCACGTGTATTACAATATGACTCACGCGTATTGTAATATTACAATACACGTGAATTATACACGTGAATTACATTACAATACACGTGAATTAGCATTGTGCAATATATATGCGTGAGTCACTCACTGTATTGCCAACCTGTATGGAAATATCTGTATACAAATTTCAATCACCATACAATATTCGAAAACCAACAACAATCAATCACCATACAATATTCGAAAACCAACAACAATAATCAGTATACAATATTCAAAATTGCACAGACAATATTCATGTTTGTGGCTGAGATGATGGCGGCTGAGATGATGATGCTCTTGCAGCTCTTGCAGTAGAGGGTGCAGGCATTACTGATTTGCATGTTGCCCTGTTGTGACCCTGACCACCACATGAGCTACATCTTCTCGGCACCTTACGAATTTCACCTTGGGATGACCTACGCTTTGTTTGAGGACGCCCTTTCTTAACCTTAACAGGTGGTTTAAGGCACACTCGTTGCTTGATATGTTCTGGAATATCCCAATACTCTTCATGACAAACTGGATATATTGTTTCCGCGTAAGCATTGACCCACATTTCACTTGAGTAATACCTGAAACATAACAATTGAACATGTGAGAAATAAAGTTAGTTAGATAAATTCAATAGCAAATAATCTAAAGTAAACCTTGAGCAGAACTCATAGGCATCCAATCTATGGGTACGTGAAGCAGCCAGGGCATGAGTGCAAGGAAGACCAGATACATCAAATACCCTACAACTACAACTCATTCCTCTCAAGTCAACTTTATAATCGATATCACCGTCATGGACATAAAACTCGAAACGGTTAAGTGAGTGACACGTTATATAATCGGGCCTTCTCAGCTTGATCACGTAAGAACTTTTCATAATAAAAAGATAAACGTTCATTGTGATTGGAAGCTTTTTCTCTTCGACTGTTAAACCAATCTTGTAATGTGAATCTTAAATAATCAGCTAGAATTGATATGGGATACTTTCTATCTAGCTTCCCTACTTTGACTATTGAAAGCCTCTCAGCGTAATTACTTGTCATTTGATTGTATCGTTTTACACCGGAAAAAATGCACGACTCCATCTCTCAAACCCAATATCTGCCAATACATGCAATACGAGGGTCCTTAGCATTGATCTTGTCAAAATGCTGATTAAACTTCAAGATTGTGTATGCTTGAGAAGCCAAACCAAACTCGGCGTGGCAGTGATCGGTTTTGAATTGGCCATAATATTCAATCTTGATAGATATGTGCACGCACAAGTGGTCAGCTTCTGGAAAAACAGCACACAAGGCATTGGCGATGCTTGGGTGTCTATCAGATACAAACACGAGATCATCAACCAATCCAATTGCATCTCTAAGTTTTTGCATGAAATAAGTCCAGGAGTTGTTATTTTCAGAATCAACAACGCCGAATGCAACAGGATAGAGTTGTTCATTCGCATCTAATGCTATCGCCACCAATAGCTGACCTCCAACCTTGTGCTTAAGAAAACTGGCATCGACGCACAATACTGGACGACAACAGTTTTTGAAACCCCTAATTGAGCAGCCTAAGGACATGAACATATACCTGAAATGACCGTGCTCACCGTCTGGATGTCTGTTATGGTACCCGGATTGTTCTTCTCCAACATGTACAGGTATGATGGCAATTTACCGTAAGAATCTTCTACAGTTCCTCGCACCGCCATTAGGGCCTTTTCTCTAGACCGCCAAGCCTTATTATAAGACAACTTTATTCCATAAGTAGTCTGTATGTCTTCCATTATTTTCTTGGGCATGTGGTCATGGTGATGGTCCATGTACTTGCTCTTCATGCATTCCCCAAACACCCATGCTGGTGCTGGCCTTTGATTCTCTTGCCTCGTCACAATTGAACAGGTATGATCTTTTACGAATTTACGAATCTCAAACATTTCCGAGGAATTTACTCTGACAGCACGCAGTCTCCACTTGCAATTCTTATCCAAACATTTCACAACCCAAAGTTCTTTTTTTGACTTCAACACTTTGAATTCAAAATGATTAGTCATGGCATATTTATATAACCTCAGCTGAAGTTCTTTTTTATTCTCAAACAAAGAACTGACTTCCAATCCGATTCCGGTACTTACTGCCTCATGTAAAGGATTTTCACTACTTGGTATGTACTAGCAACCCATTCACTGCAGCTTGGTTGAGTACGAACAACAACATTGTTTTGTTGTGTACTAGGAACCCAAGAACCGCTTGGATTTGGATTGGTACTAGGAACCCAATCAGAACTACTAGGTTGGGTAATAGGAACCCAATCATCATCAGCATCATCCCCCACATTCAGACGCAAATGTTCATCTTCAATGTCATTTTCAAAGAAAACCTCACGCTGCATCGGGAAGACGTCGGGGTCATCAATTTCTGGAACAGCTACACTTTCTTGAGTTGGTAGTGACTTCTCTACTAAGGATACACACAATGGAGTGCGGTTGTGGACTGAAACTGCTTCATGTAAAAAGAACTCCACATCCACATCTTTTTTTATATCAGTTATATAAAAAATTTGGCAATCATGCCATGAGCATTATACTTGGCTTGAAGCAATAAATCATATCTAGATTTGTCAACATCGGTAGCAGAATAAATTTGATCAACTAATTGGGCATAAGTAGAATTTTGGGGAACAATCATACCGCTGTTTGACTTTGCAGAAAAATGAGTAAGATCGTCCGTAGTTTTCCACTCTCCATCAAAGTAAAGAAGTACAGGTACTTGAGCTGCAATTGAAAACAGTTCAACAACATCACAAGAATTGAAAACAGTTCAACAACATCACAAGAATTCAAAAAAGTTCAACAACATTACCATAACCGAGGAGAGTTTGCTCGTAGAGTTTCAGGAAATCCAATGCCGCAACTTTTTACCATAAGTTTGCTTCAATGAATCTAATGGGATAAGAGCTCCCTATCCAATAGGTCCATTGAAGTAAACTTGTGGTTAATTCTTGGAACATTGTATCTCCACGAAACATACCAGTAAACTCTACCTCAATACTAGAATAACAAGATAGTATTGAGTGAAATCAGCTACACTATATAGCATGCAAACCCTAAACCTTAATACTAGAATAACAAGATAACTCAAGAACTGTGGAACTTAAACAAAAAGGTCTTGCAACTATAAGAACTGTGGAACTTAAACAACGTAGTGATAAACAAATTCCAAGACAATAACTCAATAAGACTTTCTATGCACTAAAACGAAGCTAATACCCAAATCAAGGCCTCGTTTGAGGATGGGTTATTTAGATTTAATCAAATCATTTCAATCATCCACAAATTACCCTTACTTTATTTGAATAGCATTTTAAATATTAAATAAACATACCCATTTTGAGAACGAAGAGTAGTGGGTAAGCTGCTGCTGCTCGTGGTCGAGTTCTTCAGGGTATCGTGGTGTCGTCGTAGTCGTCCGCTGCTGCTGCTCGTGGTCGAGTTCTTCAGGGGAGGGTCGAGTCGGAGTGGCGAAAGCGAGAGAAGAGAGAAGGGGAAATTAAGGATTCGTGGTTTTGTTATAAATTAGGGCACAAAAATAATATATACGATGAAAGACGTGAATTGTTATTCACGTGTTTCATCTAAAACACGTGAATAAACTCACGCGTTTTATTGTGAAATGCATTCACGTGTTTCATCTAAAACACGTGAATAAACTCACGCGTTTTAATGTGAAATGCATTCACGCATTTCATCTAAAACGCGTGAGTTTATTCACGCGTTTTAGATGAAACACGTGAATAGCAACATTGTTCCTTGTTCCTTGTTGTTTGAGTTATGTGGCGAATATGCGTGAATAACAACATTGTTCCTTGTTGTTTGAGTTATGTGGCGAACAACAACATTGTTCCTTGTTGTTTGATTATACACAATACACGTGAGTTATGAGGATAAGTTATGATATTGTTAAGATAAGTAATAAAGCATAAATAGAAGAATATTCAGTAATATAAACCACCATAAATCATAAATATCCAAATTAAGTATTGTTATAAACCATAATATCATAAATATCATAAATAAGCCATAAATAGAAGAAGAACAGTAAGTCTAAACAACTCCAAATTAAGTAAGCAAATGCTGCAAATCACAAGCAGCAACAGATTGAAGCAACTTTGTATGAGGAACAACATGTTCATCCAATATGCTTGACAAAGCAGCCGCTGTCTCAAAAAGCCAATTGTCGGGGAGAACATCAAAATCCTTTTCAATTGATCGATACCTGCTGTCTATCTCGAAGTATACTATTATAGTTTTCGCATCCCTTGGCTCAGCAAATGGATAATCTGGATTATCCGATTCTTTAATAGTACCACCTCCAGCAACTATTAACTCAATGAGATCCTGTTTGTAAAGTGTGTTGAAATTCCCTACAAATATGAAAATGTAACCGTCGAACAGTTTCGAACGCTGAAAAACCAACAAAGAAGAGATTTCAGTTATCATGCAAAAAAAAAAAGTACAGATAGGAGGAATAATACCAAACTCACATTATTCAACAACAGAAGTCTGCCTTTTCTAGGACCACCTTGGGCTCCATGATTATCATGTTTAACCTCATAAGGTTCCTCATCAACACAGTTTTCGGTTTTCAATGATGATTTTATCCCTAAACAAATGTGTATGAAAATAATTTTTAATCTAATTTAACAGACATATGTATGAAAATAATCGTGTTAACAGAGACTCACAATCAATAGTAAGGACCCATTTCCCGTTCAGAATTGCCTTCAATACTTTTTGAGTTCGTCCGCATGCACCATTGGGATCAGTGTAAGCAATAACATGAGTTACATCTTCTCTCCACTTCGGAGACACCCTTGCACCAAAAGTGCGAGCAAATTCAACTATCAACACTGTGTAAAACAATAATATATGGTTATTACATACAAAACTAGTTAATATGGACATAGTAGAGAGAATAGAACATACATTATTTTCAGGTGATAATTGATTGGGACATAAGGTCATAACAGTGTTTGTTGCCTGCATATTATAAAAAAAAAAGTTGAACGAACTGAGAAAACAATTTTATTAACAACCATTTTAATACATACCATTTTGTTGAACGAACTGAGAAAACCACAACGGCAGCTCCTGATCTAAATACTACAATATCCATCATTATAAACAGCAGAATATACATCAATAGCTAACCATACAATATTCATGTAATTGAAAATCAACACAATCAGTATATATAGGAAAACCAAACCTTAAACCCTAAATACAACAATATCCATGAATATGAATGGCAGAATATACATCGAAACCTAACCCTAAACATAAACTATAATATCTATCAATATAAATGGCAAAATATACATCAAAACCTAACCCTAAACCTAAATACATCAATATCCATTATAAACAGCATAATATACATCAAAACCAAACCCTAAACCTAAATACATCCATATAAATGGCAGAATATACATCGAAACCTAACCCTAAACCCAAATACTTCGATATACATAGGAAACGGCATAATATACATCAAAACCAAACCTTTACCCCTAAATACACCAATATCCATGAATATAAACGGTAAATATACATCAAAACCTAACCCTAAACCTAAATACTTCGATATACATAGGAAACGGCATAATATACATCAAAACCAATCCTTTAACCCTAAATACATCCATATCCATGAATATAAACGGTAAATATACATCAAAACCTAAGTCTAAACCCTAAGCCCTAAACTGACCTGATGATGTTGAAGAACGATGATGTTGGAAGGATCTCGAAGATGTTGAGGAACGATGATGTTGAGGAACAATGATGTTGAGGAACGCTGATGTTGAGGAACGATGATCTTGATGGATGTGGGAATGGAAAGTCGGCCGCAGTCGGAGTGGGGGGAGAATCGGGGAGGTTTTGTTTTAAATTAGGGCCTGAAAATTATATATAAGACTAAAGACGCGATTTACCATGGACGCGATTTAATCTGAATCGCGTGAGTTCATCACCGCGATTTAGATTAAATCGCGTGCATGGTAAATCGCGTACATTTAAAAACGCGAATTACGAATCACGCGTTTCATCTAAATCGCGGTGATGAACTCACGCGATTTAGATTAAATCGCGTGATTGATAATTCGCGTCTTTGAGCGTAAGAAATGGCGCCGAAGGGGTATTTCCGACATTTCGCGGGGCAAAAGGGCCCTTTTTGCCAACTTTAGTAGGCGGGGGCCCTTTTGGAATTTCCCCTGTTATGGGGGCCATTTCATCAAATTTCTCAAAAAAACAATGATAAACCTCAAGATCACATAAAAGTTAGTATGATTTGTTTTGTTTTTTTTTGTTATTGAATTGTTTTGGTTTTTTATCACTTTTTTTTTTTATAAATTCTCTAAAATCAGTATTTATCATATGGGTCTAATGTGATTGATTTTTAACCTACAATATAGTTTCTAAATGTATTTTGAATGAAAAACAATTAATTCTTTAAAGTTGTGGTTATAAGAATAATTAAAATTAAAAATATAATCACTCTAACCTGGGTAATATGATGTTGGAAGATGTCTATTATATATTCGGAATTATCTTTTTTTTTTTTTAATAAAAAAGGATGTGTTATTTAAATTTAGGAAGTATAAAACTATGAATGAGAAATAGACTTAGAAATCAGGAAAATTTGATGCCCCCATAACAGGTTAATATCCAAAAATGGACCGCGCCTACTAATGTTGGCAAAAAGGCTCTTTCGTCCTACGAAATGTCAGAAATACCCTTTGGGCGCCAGATTTTACGCTCATTGACGAGAATTGCCATTCACGCGATTTCATATAAAACGCGTGAGTTGATTAACACGTTTTAGATGAAACGCGTGAATGACAATTCCCATTTTTCAATTAACAAGAATTCTCATTCACGCTTTTTATCTAAAACGCGTTGATCAATTCACGCGTTTTATATAAAATCGCGTGAATTGCGATTCTCGTAATTCGTCGTATATAACCTCCTGGCCCTAATTTAAAACAAAACCTCCCCGATTCTCCCTCCCACCATGACTTCCAAAACCACGTCTTCACAACTGCCGATGTTAGATAAAATTAGACCGGTTCACAGAACTTAACATAAATAAACCTTCTATGCAGAAACAAGGAACCGGACCGGTCAAACAAATGAACCGGTTAAGAGGATTAACCGGTCAAGCTATTAAACCGACCAGGAACACTCGGAACATGACCGCACAAAGAAAGGATTGGCCAGAGCTAAAAACCGGAAACACCAGACAGACGATCAGTTACAAGGCAAAAGAATAACCGGAAGCTGTCCGGTTAAACCAATCACACCGGAAGCCATTCGGTGAAAAGTCAAATGACCGCCCAGCATAAGAAGACACTTCGGGTATCTGTTGAGAATGATACCAAAGGAACAAACTGAACACTTCCATATCCATACAAGTCTGAGGAAAATCTGCAGGCTGCAGAAGACAGTCCTACAAGATCTTTCCACTTCAGGATAAATCAGAAAGGCAATCTTCTAAGTACAGACAACTATCTAACCGACAGTTACCACATCGAGTAAAAGACAAACCTAGCAGGTTTGTCTTACACACTGGAAGAACAGACTGCCAAGTCTGTAAAATTGACCGCCAGGTCTGAACAATTGACCGCCAGGTCTATATCAATGACCTCTGCTCAGCCAATCAAATTCAAGGAAGTGAAATATGACCGTTGGCATATTTCACCTATAAAAGGAGCAGCTGAAGAAGAGTAAACGGGGGACAAAACGGGACAAGTGAGATACAAGTGGAGCACAGTGAGCATTTAATTTACAAGTGATAAGATTGTGTTCTATCTCTAGAAGAGCTTAAGTGCTAAAGTTGAAGTGTATATTTACAATTTCGGTGTAAATTGTACGGGTGTTATCGAGCAAGAATAAGTCTCGATCGGATTGTATTTGTATTCCTTAGTGAATAGCCTTCTCGCGGTTTCGAGAGGAAGGGGTGACGTAGGAGTTTTATCTCCGAACATCCATAAAAATCTGTCTTGTTATTTACTTTCTGCTGGTTCTACATTATAACCGACCTGTACTAACCTACATTCACCGTTCTAACCTACTCTACACTATCCAAACCGAATCACCAGGTTACAAAAACCGACCCATCAATTTTCAAACCTATATCATCCAAAACCGGTTCTGCCTATCTCGTGAGTGTGCTGCTTCAACCTGAAACAACCTCTTCTGCGCTTGAACCTGGTTCAAGGGTTTGTGACAGTTTGTGTGGTATTGAAACCCCGATGTTAATCTCTAACCAGATTAATCACCACCCTTTGAGTGAGACGCGCTAACCGGACCAACCCCGGTCCTCCAGCCGCGACCTAGATCCTAACAATTGGTATCAGAGTAGTTAGTTTCAATACTCAAGCAAGCATGTCTTTCGATAGGCCCCTATGCTAGAAGGTGATGACTTTGCCAACTGGAAGGCACGCATGCACTTACACTTAATCACCTTGGATGATGAAATGGAGTTCATTTTGGCCGAAGGACCGATAATCATTGATAAGGACAGAAAGGAATGGACAGCTGAAGATAGGAGAAGAAATAACCTGGATAACCATGCTAGAAACCGGATCTCCAATAGTGTGGACATAAACACGTACTGCAAGATCAGAGACTGCAAAACCGCAAAGGAAACATGGGACACGGTTATTCAAATCCATGAGGGAAATGAAAGAACCAAGGAAAACAAGGTAATGGTAGCTACTCAGAAGTTTGAAAGCATCAAGATGAAACCGGGAGAAACAATGAGAGAATACAGTGACCGGTTTACTGGTGTGTTAGATGAGCTAGCAACTCTTGGCAAGAGGTATGACAACAAGGAGGTTATCATGAAAGCATTAAGATCTCTTCCAAGTGCGTGGGACATAAAGACAATGGTGATGAGAGAATCAAACTGCCTAAGTAAGATGAAGTTACACGATGTATTTGAAGATATTAAGGCATATGAGTTCGAAATGAGATCCAGAACTGAAGAAGAAGTCTCGGCCTCAACCTCAACCAGAGCACTGATCACATCCACAGAACCGGTTGCACCTGCACCGATCAGAACCGCCGAACAGTTCACTGAGGATGCCATGGCTATGCTTGCACAGAAGTTTGGGAGGTTCATGAAAAGAAGCCAACCGACAAACTACAACTATGGTGATAAATCCAATGTAAGGTGTTATAACTGTAATTGTTTGGGACATTTCAAATGGGAATGCAGAAAACCGAGGAGATGACCGGAAACCGGACAATCAAAAACCGAAATAACTATCAACAAATCGTGAAGGAAGTGAGGTTCAGAAAGCACTAATAGCCGATGATGGAGGAAGCTTATGGGCTCACAGTGACAGTGATAATGAACTCACATGCCTTATGGCAAATGAGGAACAGGTATTTGACTCTCCTTGTGAAGAATTTACTAAAGATGAGTTATACAATGCATTGAATGATATGGTAGAAGAGTATAAGAACCTACTAACCATGCTACCTAAGCAACTCAACTTTAGAACCGACCCTATAGTACCCATTCTGACAGAACCAGAAGTACCCGTTATAACCGAACCAGAGATCATAGAACCTGATGAGACCCCTATCTTAGAAACCGAGTTAGAATTTGAACTACCACTCAAGACCGAACAGTCTAGTGAACCAGTTCGAGAGCTAACCGAGGAAGAAAATGCCCGACTCAAGTATAAAATGGCCGCATATAAGAGATCTAGTGACATGGTAAAGAAAATGTGTAGTCATTATAGACATCCTTTTTGCATGTTCAGCTTAGGATACAAAAAGGATAGATCCAAAGACCACAAACCTGTAGAGAAAGTAAGGTTTACAAGGAGTAACCTTCCTCTTATAAGATTCATTAGAAGCTCCTTAACCGCTGAAGAGAGTTGACCGCATACTAATGGCAGAAAAACTAAACTATGTAGGTCCAACCGACTCTAAGAAATGGCTTGACCCTGAGAAAAAAAAGTCGATCTGCTCAAAAATAGGAGAGTCAATCCTCAACCACATAAGACAAACCACAAATCACCCTCATTTAGGACCTTCATAGAAAAACCGAAGTATCCAAGACCGAGTGCCAAAAAGACGGTTAAGACCTTAACAAAGAAAGCTGTCCGGTTTGTCAAAGTCTGGATGCCCAAGGGACTAACCGCATGTGGACCCAAGTGAATGTGGGTACCAAACAATTGTAAATATGTACATTTTGCAGGATATGAAACGGCTAGGAAACTCTGAATGATATCTGGATAGTGGTTGCTCCAAGCATATGACCGGGAACAACAACCTGCTAACCGACATCAAATAGAAACCGGCGCATTAATCACTTTCGGTGACAACTCAAAAGGTAGAACTGTGGGCAAGGGTAAGATTGTCCATGGTAACCTGACAATCGATAACGTACTTCTAGTTGAAAACCTACGTTTTAATCTACTAAGCATTAGTCAGATGTGTGATGCTGGATACACGGTAGAATTTCTCAAACATGCATGTTTATTTAAGAACTCTCAAGGTATCATACTACTAACTGGAAATAGGCTAGGAAATATTTACAAGGTAGACTAGAAAACTAAGGTAGAATACCCTGTTTGCATGATAGCTAAGACTGATCTAACCTGGCTATGGCATAAGAGATTAAACCATCTGAACATGAAAACCTTAAACTATATTCGCAGTAAAAAGCTAGTAGAAGGTATCCCTGACATAGTATTTAACAAGGATAAGGTTTGTTCAGCATGTCAAATGGGTAAACAAACTAGGTCAACTTTTAAAGTAAAAGAAATATCCAATCTAGCCGATGCTTAGATCTTCTTCACATGGATTTATTTGGACCGATTCAGGTCATTAGCCTAGGAGGTATGCTTTACACCATGGTAGTTATTGATAATTATTCTAGGTACACATGGGTAATATTCTTACCATCCAAACGTGAAACCGCATCAAATTTGATCACACTGCTTGAACGTTTGCAAAATGAAAAATCAACTCGCATTAACAGCATTAGAAGTGATAGAGGTACCGAATTTACCAATAGTACTTTAACCGCATTTCTTGATGAATCTGGTATTAGACACTAGTTGTCTATTGCTAGGACTCCTCAACAAAATGTCCTGGCCGAGAGAAGAAACCAGACTCTCAAGGAAGCCGCACGGTCCATGATAGCCGATTCGGGCATTGCTAAAAAATTTTGGGCTGAGGCTATCAATACTGCATGTTACACACAAAACCGGTCTCTAATTAACAAGTTTCATAACAAAACACCGTATGAGGTTTATTTTAACAGGGTTCCCAACCTTAAGTACCTTAAGATTTTCGGTTGTAAATGCTACATTCATATAAATGGTAAAACCTATCTTTCTGCCTTTGATGCAAAAACCGATACTGGGATCATGCTAGGTTACTCAGCAGTGAGTAAAGCATATAGAGTGTATAACAATAGAACTTTAACCATGGAGGAATCACTTCACGTGGTTTTCGATGAATCGGTTGAAAGTAACACTGCATCAGGCTTTGATCTACACAACATATTGGAAAACAACAATATCCACTCTGATAGTGAAGATGAAATTCCGGTTTTTAGGCGGTTTGTCCATGACCAAATGGGTAATATTGAAACCCAGCCGGATCAAGCTGTCCCACGACAAGACTGACACCCCGATTCAATCCGAGGAAATCGGTCGGTCTGACAATCCTGTTCAGCCTACCGATATGTCTAGCCTTGATCAAGCAAACGGTAATTCGGTAGACATCCATGAACCAAATTTCAAAAGGAACACTAAACATCCTCCTGATCAAATTATAGGTGACCCTTCAGAACCTGTTCGAACTAGGCGTCAAATTCTGGAGGAATACTTCAATTCCGCCTTTATATCCCAGATCGAGCCGAAAAGAATAGATGAAGCATTGTCAGATCCGGATTGGATCTTGGGAATGCAGGAAGAATTAAACCAGTTCGAGTGTAACAAAGTCTGGTACCTAGTCCCTAGACCGAAAGATCAACCGGTCATAGGAACAAGATGGGTATTTAGAAACAAACTCAATGAAGACGGTTTGGTCACGAGGAACAAAGCCAGATTAGTGGCACAAGGCTACAAACAGGAAGAAGGCATTGATTTTGAAGAATCATTTGCCCCTGTAGCTAGGATTGAAGCTATTAGGATTTTTCTAGCTTTTGCTGCATTCAAAACTTTAAGGTTTTCCAAATGGATGTTAAAAGTGCATTTTTGAATGGTGACCTACGTGAAGAGTGTATGTTAACAACCACCCGGTTTCAAAAGTGCTGAATTTCCAAACCATGTATACCGGCTAAACAAAGCTTTATACGGTCTAAAGAAAGCACCTAGAGCCTGGTATGACACACTAACCGCATTTTTGTTAAAACATGACTTCACCATCGGTTCGGTGGACAAAATGTTATTTAAATTTGAGAAGAAGGAACATATCCTACTTGTTCAAATATATGTAGATGATATCATCTTCGGTTCAACCGATCCTAAGTTATGTGATAAATTTTCAACCCTGATGACTAACAAGTTTGAAATGAGTATGATGGGAGAATTAAGTTTCTTCCTAGGTCTTCAGGTTAAACAACTCGAAGAAGGAACGTTCATAAGCCAAACTAAGTACACCAAGGAGCTTCTAAAGAAATTTGGGATGGACACATGCTCCTCAGCGGCTACTCCAAGCTCATCGGTTAAATTGGACAAGGATGACGAGGGTCAATCAGTAGACCAGATCGCTTACTAGGGCATCATCGGTTCTCTTCTATACCTGACAGCAAGTAGACCAGATATTCTATTTGCAGTCGGTGTGTGTGGTAGATTCCAGGCCAACCCAAAACAATCCACTACACAGCCGCAAAGCGAATATTGAAATACCTAAAGGGAACACTTGATGTCGGCCTGTGGTATCCAAAGGATTCATCATTTAACCTAACGAGTTACTCAGATGTAGACTATGCAGGTTGCAAGATCGATAGAAAAAGCACCAGCGGAACATGCCAATTCCTAGGTGACCGACTTGTTTCATGGCATAGCAAGAAACACATCAACCGCAGAAGCTGAATACCTGGCGGCCGGAAGCTGTTGTTCACAACTTCTTTGGATTCAATAACAACTGAAGGACTTCGGTGTCGTAGCCGAAGAGTCTCCGATCTTCTGTGATAACACAAGTTCCATAACAATCACCTACAATCCGGTTCTACACTCTAGAACCAAGCACATTGACATAAGACACCACTTCATTCGGGAACATGTCATGCTGAAGCATATCTGGTTAGAATACGTACCAACAGATCAACAAGTAGCCGATATTTTCACCAAGCCTCTACATGAAGCTAAGTTCTCTCAATTCAGACTTACTCCCAGTTTAACCGACATTAGTCAGATCCTCTCTAAGGATGCTTAAAAAGGGAAATCGGTTCGGACAGACAAAACCGGTGATTCCTCCTAAACTGTTGGACTTCAAATTTTCAAGGTATCCATGGAAGAACCGTCTGGTCTATCAGACAGAGTAAACCGACCGGTTATTTAGTGCATGCACCAAATAACCGCTTCGGGACGACGACTGATAGACCGGTTCGGAAATAGTTTATCTTAGATTATTTGAACTTCAAATAAAAGTGGAACAATTATCTGTGTTTAAACTTATCTGTTCTGAAATATTTCCTTTTCAAAGAAAAATGGTCGCACCTAAAAAGACGTGAAGATCTGATATCTTTCATGGTCCAGGTCTATGACCAACATCCTAGGCTCTAGACATGCTTATTTTATGCAAAACTCTTTACCCTATGGATAATAGATATTATCACATGTGATACCTGGATAATAGCCTTCTCTCTCCACTAGTATATAAGTTGAACAAACCTTAAACAAAACAATCACAAGTTGTATAACCCTCTCTCTCACTAAGACAAAATGTCTCAATTTCCAACATCCTTCAAGTGGATTTCAACTCTGCTCAAAGCACTAAGCACTATGAGATCTTCAAGATGATCAAATCACTTGAAGATACTGGTCTCCAACACTTTCTAGATGACAAACATGTCATCTATTCTGAGTCTGTCCTGAAGTTGTATTATAACGCCAGGGTCTTTCGTGGTACTCCTCACTTTGACACCCACATCCAGTCAAAGGTAGGAGGTATCGTCTTTGACTTTACCGAAAATGACTTTGCTAGATGCTTTAACCTGCCAAAGCAGGGGCTAACCGACCTCAACATACCGGCTGAACTAAAAGCCGAGATCTCCTTAGCCTTTGCCCGTCAAGCCATCCGGTGGATGACCACGGTGCTAAATCACTATTGAAAGCTGAATACCAGCTTCTCAATGATGTAGTCGGTCGAGGCATCCTAGGAAGGGATGTGACCACACATACTGCACCGCTGCCTTTAACATGATGGCGGCTATAACTACTGGCACACCGGTCAATTGGTCGGGGTACTGTTCGACGTACTAGTCTGGATGATTGGTGTTCAATCAGTCGGCCTCATCCCTCAAATAAGCTTCCTGCTTCTAGAACTTGGAGTTCCAACATGCCCAGGGGAAGGGCTGAACCAAGCTCAAGTGCTAACCAAGGAAATAACCGACTCCTTCTATGAGCGGTTTGAGAAGGCATGGAGGAGGAGGAACCGCCACTCCAACGTCACACCACCTCAAGCGGATATTAGGTCACTCCTTCCTACACCCGGTCATTTTGCTGCACGCACCGGGTGTATCCTCGTTCAACATCCTTATGATCATTTCGGTTTTATCTATGTTCTTTTCGGTTTAGCCTAAGTTATCTTCGGTTTATATCGGTTACTTTTCAGTGTGTTGTTGCATGGGTCATTAATGAAAAGTAACATTTAATTAATGAGGTAACCCCCAACTACATGAGTAATCAATACCCAACTAACTTGGTTACTTTTCAACCAAATCCCACCTCGAGCTCCGCAATTAATCAAAAGTAACCCCTTCCCAATGCGTTTTGGAAATAAAAATATCTCTTCCTTAATGAGACAAAACTGACATTCAATGCAAATATTTCCCTCCAAAACCGAATCTATATAAAGGGCTATCTTCTAATCAAATCAACACATCCTAAACACGAAATTCTCTTGAACTCTCTCTCTCTCTCTCTTAGCAAAGTTATAAACATGCCGAGTCGAACCTTAGGAAACTTCTTGAGCATCGATTTCGAATCGTGTATGGAACATTGGGACGAAGAACAAAGAGGTCATGTTTGAATCTCTCATTGACATCGGCCTTCGAACCTTTCTTGAAGAATCCAGTCCCATGCTTATTGAGGATGTCAAGACGTTCTTCAGAAGCGCTTGCATCAGGGGTAACTATATCGTCTCCACAGTGAGAGACCACACCTTCTGGCTGGATGAAGCCGAATTTGCCCACATGTTCAACTTGCCCACATAAGGGTTTTCTGACTTTCCAACCCAGGTGGAAGTGCGGCAGCCGATCACGCACTGTTCTTCTCTGGAACCGATGTTCCGGTGGAAAACCATGGGTTAAAACCCGCCTTGCTCATCACATCCAACTCCTCCTTGAGATTGTAACCCGCTCTATCATCTGTCAATCCCCGAATCAGCGTTACTCCAAGAAAACATTCGACATGATGACCCATATTATTAGCAATACGACGATCAATTGGTCAACGGTCATCTTTCAGAATCTGAAAACCATGGTGATAACCAAGAAAGGTCTCGGTTATGCTCCTCATATAAGTCGAATTATCCTCAAGTACCAGCCATAATTTGGACCGGGCACACCGGCATCTCCCTCAAACATTCTTGACATGGATGGGGTGGAAGAAAAGCTCTTTAGGGTAGTTATTACATAAGTTTCTTTATTTCTTATGTATTTTATTTCCAAACCGATTCATATATCAGTTTCTATCTTGTACCCTTTCATTCAATGAAATTCTATTTCAAGTCTAAATAACCGGGTCAACATAATAATCAAAATCTAAGTAACCGGTTGATATTGTCAAGTAACCTCGTTCTTATCCGGTTAATATTGTCAAATAACCGCGTTCTTATCCGGTCTCAAGAAAAACCACTTAAACTCAAAAGATTGCAAAAATTCTGCTTATTCAAATAACCGGTTAAGTTTTAATAACCAAACTCTCCGGTTAAAAGAAGAATACTGCGGCATCAAACGATTTCAAAGGGGGGATTGCGTCATCAAAGTCAAAATAAAAAACTTTGGAGGGAAATTTCCCGCCCAAAGAGCTTCCGTTCAAAATTACCGCTCATTGATTTGGCGCCCGTATTTGCCGCCTTTTGGCTTCCCGCCCCTTGATTCGCGCCTCTTGGATTACCGCCCTTTGGTTTGCCGCCTCTAGATCTACCGCCTTTTGGCTTCCCGCCCACTTATTGCCGCCTCTTTTTCTTGGAGGGAAAACTCCCCCAAGAGTTGTTGGGACGGTTGGGTTTCCAAACCGCGCCTATAAAAAGGGCCCTTGGCCATTTCATTCTTCTCTTACGCGAAACAACTTTTTCTCTCTAAGCTCTCAAACTCTCTTTCAGCGGTTATTCTCTTGTTTTCTCAAACCCTCTCAATCATCTAAGATGGGTCGTGCCTCGGCTTTGTTCAAACACATCATTCAGGTAGATTTCGAGGAGATCCGACAAAAGGGCTCGCCTGCGGCAAAGGAAGTTATTAAACGGATAACTGAAGCCGGACTCGAATATTTTCTAGGCGGTCACTTTGTTCTATACAGAGAAGCGGTTGAAGAATTCTTCGAAACCGCAACTCTCTCTGGTGACAAGATAACCGCAACTGTTAGAGGTACTCAGTTCGAGTTAACCGAAGA
The DNA here is from genome assembly GCF_907164915.1 of Impatiens glandulifera. Taxonomy (NCBI): domain Eukaryota; kingdom Viridiplantae; phylum Streptophyta; class Magnoliopsida; order Ericales; family Balsaminaceae; genus Impatiens; species Impatiens glandulifera. The sequence continues at coordinate 24,058 of NW_025919209.1, forward strand.
ATCGGTTGCGGAGATCCTACGTCTTCCAACGAGTGGCCGCAATGCTTTGATGGAACTAGATCCAACAACATTCGAGGCGGCTTGCCAGATTCTCTATGCAGACACGGAACCTGTGAAAGTATCCGGTAAGAAATCGATACTACGACCGGAATACATACCGCTTTGTGACATCTTCACAAAGTCGGTCCAGGCGAGAGGTGAAAACTACGACAACCTCACCAAGGCCAAGATCGAGATGCTTATCGGTCTGCTGGAAGGTACGAAAGTGAACTGGGCGAAAGAAATTTTCCACAATCTGAAAGACATGGTGAAACCGGATTCCGCCCGGTCATGGGGATACGCCATCCCTCTTGGAAAAATAATGCTCCACCATCACATCAACACCAGTCCTAGTGTTATTCTCTCATCAAGAAAGATAATAAAATCCAAACAATTCCGGGAGAGGAAGCAGCCGGCCCCCGGTTCCATAGGAGGCCGAAAGAAGAAATCTATCGCCAAGGCACCGGCTCCGGTAAAAGACAAGTCCGGAAGCAAGAAGGGTAAGGAACCGATAACATTCACGGAACCCGCCCCAAGAGATGAGGAAGAATCGGCTTCCACGTCTGACCGAACCGATTCACAGAAAACCGATGAAAATCCTTCCGATAGAGAAGGAGCGAATTAAGAAGAAAATTTGGGTACAAGTCTTGACAATACCGGTGCGAGCCTTGAGAACATCAATGCCGGTGCAGAAGGCCGTGAGGAAGAAGAAACTCCCTTTGACAGCGACCAGAAGATGACCGAAATTATAGTACGCCGAATCTTGGAGGAAATCGAACATCGAGTTCAAGCGGTTGCCGCATTATACCGGGAATGGCACGAGTACCGATGCGACAAATTTTTCAAAACATATGTTACCGGGCCTAACCGATGAACAATGCTTCAGAAGGCTGAAGGAGATAGAGGAAACCATTATAAGCCTCACAAACGCAGAACTCCTAACGAAGCCATGGACCGATACGTAGTCGTGAAACCGCGTGCTCGGCTACAAAAGCTAACGGTACGTATCCAAAAGCTGACAGAAAGGTACGTTGCGGGAACACCGAAGGCTAACTTACAGCTCTTGGTGTTGGATAAGCTCGAGATAAAGAAAGGAGAACTCACTGAAGAAATCAAGCAGATTGACGCGGTGCACAGACAGCGAGAAAAACCGCACTCTCCGCGTCCTGAGACCAATGACGGTCAGAATCAAGTTGCAACACCTCCTCTGGCGGATCCGGTAATGAACGAAACCGAGCAACTTGAAACTGATCAACATGGGGCTTCCAAACCGGGCGTCACAGAAGAAAGGGTCAAGTCCCTTATTCAATAGTTTGCCGACTCAACGGTTCAACCATTACAGGAGAAAATCAAGAAAGCCTTGCGCCAAACACTCTTGTTCGCCGAAAAGACGAGGGATGATCTCATAAAGGCAGAGGACCGGATCACCGCCATCGAAGACGAATACCGGGCCGACGTGGTTCTTCACAACGAGTATTATCAACAAACCGAGGACTTGAAAGAAAAGACCTCAAGGATAGTAGATGACATGGATCGGTTTGAAAGGGAAACCGAGCAACGATTCACAGATGTCAGTGAGAACCTAGGGCAGTTAAGCAATAAAGTCGGCTCGACACTTGACAGGGTCACAGATTTGGAAAAGAAGAATGCGAGCCTTGAAGACCGCAACGACAAGCTTGAAGCCGATCTTAAGGCGCTAACCGAACAGGTGGCTGAGCTGCTAAATGCCAAGATTAATGCTGATACAGCGATTGAGGAAGCAAACGCCCGAGCGGCTAAGGAAGTCCAAGATGCGCTTGACGAAGAACGCGGAGAGCAAAGGAGGCACCGCGACTGTCCGAAGGGGAAAAAGCCGAGCGCGAACGAAACCTAGCGACTCAAAATCCGGGACTTGCGAAGTCTATGGAAGTTCAAGCAGCGGAGGATGCAGAGCGATTAAACGCACAAAAACAAGGGCTCGAAGAATATGTCAGGGCTCACAAGAAGAAAAAGGCAGCTTCTTCCTCTTCGGCCCCGGTGAAACGAAAGAGGAGAGTTTCTGCAAGAAAAATGTTGGAGAGGATCACCGAGACAAATATCGATACTCTACCAAACCCACCGCAAACCGAGGATGAAGACGAAGAGCATTTGGAGCGGCGTTCCTCAAGACAACGAGTCTCCAATACGGTTACAATCAGCACGGTCGGACAACCGCGAGCTGAAGGTTCATCATCAAGACCGGATGAGGAAGAACCAACCAATGATATGATGGACGGCTTCAGATTTTCCGACTCAGAATAGGGGCTCACTTTTCTTAAAACTATGTTCATTTCGGTGTCTATAATATTTTCCCTTTTCGGTTATTTCTCTATATATATAAAGCTATTTTTGAAACCGGCCTATACTTGCATTTCTACATGGTTTTGATAATTTTAAATAAATTAATCAAAAAAGGAGAAATTGATAAGATAAAAGATAATAATTTTCCAAAATTTTTCTCAAAATCTTTTCCAAATTTTTCGAAAAATTCTCCCAAGTCAGTTTAAAAATCCGGTCAAATAAAGAACCGGCCTACGTTTGCAAACTTACATGGTTTGATAATTTTAAATAAAATAATCAAAAAGGGAGAAATTGTTAGATAAATTAGACCGGTTCACATAACTTAACATAAATAAACCTTCCATGCAGGAATAAGGAACCGGAACGGTCAAACAAATGAACCGGTTAGAGGATTAACCGGTCAAGCTATTAAACCGACCAGGAACACTCGGAACATGACCGCACAAAGAAAGGATCGGCTAGAGCTAAAAACCAGAAACACCAGACAGCCGATCAGCTACAAGGCAAAAGAATAACCGGAAGCTGTCGAGTTAAACCAATCACACCGGAAGCCATTCGGTGAAAAGTCAAATGACCGCCCAGCATAAGAAGACACTTCGGGTATCTGTTGAGAATGATACCAAAGGAACAGACTGAACACTTCCATATCCATACAAGTCTGAGGAAAGTCTGCAGGCTGCAGAAGACAATCCTACAAGATCTTTCCACTTCAGGATAAATCAGAAAGGCAATCTTCCAAGTACAGACAACTGTCTAACCGACAGTTACCACATCGAGTAAAAGACAAACCTAGCAGGTTTGTCTTACACACTAGAAGAACAAACTGCCAAGTCTATAAAATTGACCGCCAGGTCTGAACAATTGACTGCCATGTCTGTATCAATGAACCTCTGCTCAGCCAATCAAATTCAAGGAAGTGAAATATGACCGTTGGCATATTTCACCTATAAAAGGAGCAGCTGAAGAGATAAACGGGGGACAAAACGGGACAAGTGAGATACAAGTGGAGCATAGTGAGCATTTAATTTACAAGTGATAAGATTGTGTTCTATCTCTAGAAGAGCTTAAGTGCTAAAGTTGAAGTGTGTATTTATAATTTCGGTGTAAATTGTACGGGTGTTATCGAGCAGGAAATAAGTCTCGATCGGATTGTATTTGTATTCCTTAGTGAATAGCCTTCTCGCGGTTTCGAGAGGAAGGGGTGACGTAGGAGTTTTATCTCCGAACATCCATAAAAATCTGTCTTGTTATTTACTTTCTGCTGGTTCTACATCATAACCGACCTGTACTAACCTACATTCACCATTCTAACCGACTCTACACTATTTAAACCGAATCACCAGGTTACAAAAATCGACCCATCAATTTTCAAACCTATATCATCCAAAACCGGTTCTGCCTATCTCATGAGTGTGCTACTTCAACCTGAAACAAACCTCTTCCGCGCTTGAACCTGTTTCAAGGGTTTGTGACAGTTTGTGTGGTATTGAAACCCCGGTGTTAATCTCTAACCGGATTAATCACCACCCTTTGAGTGAGACGCGCTAACCGGTCCAGACCCGGTCCTCCAGCGGGGACCTAGATCCTAACAGCCGACTTTCCATTCCGACTCCGTTCAACATCATCGATCAACCTCGTTCAACATCGTTCCTCATCCAACATCATCGACTTTTCACCGTTTTTTTCGACATCATCGACTTTCCACTGTCTCTTCGATATATTCTGGTCAATTTAGGGCTTAAGGTTTAGGTTTTGATGTATTATACCGTTTATATTCATGGATATTAATGTATTTAGGTTTAGGGTTAGGTTTTGATTTATATTATGCCGTGTATAATGGATATTGATGTGTTTAGGTTTAGGGTTAGGTTTTGATGTATATTATACCGTTTATATTCATGGATATTGATGTATTTAGGTTTAGGGTAAGCTTTTGATGTATATTCTGCCGTTTATAATGGATATTGATGTATTTAGGTTTAGGGTTAGGTTTTGATGTATATTATACCGTTTATATTCATGGATATTGATGTATTTTGATTTAGGGTTAGCTTTTGATGTATATTCTCCCGTTTATAATGAATATTGATGTATTTAGGTTTAGGGTTAGGTTTTGATGTATATTATACCGTTTATATTCATGGATATTAATGTATTTGGATTTAGGGTTAGCTTTTGATGTATATTTTGCCGTTTATAATGGATATTGATGTATTTAGGTTTAGGGTTAAGTTTTGATGTATATTATACCGTTTATATTCATGGATATTGATTTATTTAGATCAGGAACTGCCACGACCGCCACCACAACTGGGTTGCTCCGTTCGTTCAACAAATGGTACGTACAATAAAATCCTAGTTAGGAAACCACAAACCTTAAACCCTAGTTCGTTCAATAAAATGATTGTTATGTTGAATTGAAATGTTCATATTTATGTTTTTTTCACAAACCCTAGTTAAGATAATGTGATGAAATCGTTCGTATTTAATAACAAAACACAATTTTTTATAATATGCAGGCAACAAACACTATTATGACCTTATGTCCCAATCAATTATCTTGTGAAGATAATGTATGTACTATTATCTTTACTATGTCCATATTATTAGCTTTGAATGTAATAACCATGATATTATTGTTTGACATAGTTGTTGATAGTGCAATTTGCTCGCACTTTTGGTGCAAGGGTATCTATGAAGTGGAGAGAAGATGTTACTCATGTCATAGCTTACACTGATCCTAATGGTGCATGCGGCCGAACTCAAAAAGTATTGAAGACAATTTTGAACTGGAAATGGGTCCTTACAATTGATTGTGAGTATCTGTTAACACGATTTTCATATATATGTCTGTTAAATTAAAATAAAAATTGTTTTTGTATAGGGATAAAATCATCAATGAAAATCAAAAATTGTGTTGATGAGGAACCTTATGAGGTTAAACAAGATAATCATGGAGCCCAAGGTGGTCCTAGAAATGGCAGACTTCGGTTGTTGAATAATGTGAGTTTGGTCTGATTCCTCCTCTGTGTACTTTTATTATTTTGCTTGATAACTGAAATTATTTTGTTTGTTTGTTTTCAGCTTTCGAAACTGTTCGATGATTACATTTTTATATTTGTAGGGAATTTCTTCCCACTTTACAAACAGGATCTCATTAAGTTAATAATTGTTGGAGGAGGTAGTATTAAAAAAATGGATAATCCAGATAATCCATTTGCTGAGCCAAGGGACGAAAAAACTATAATAGTATATTTAGAGATAGACAGCAGGAATCGACCAATGGAAAATGATTTTGATCTTTTTCCCGACAATTGGCTATTTGAGACAGTGGCTGCTGTGTTTATAATTGAATAAACATGTTGTTCCTCACACAAGATTGCTTCAATCTGTTGCTGCTTGTGATTTACAACATTTTCTTACTTAATTTGGAGTTGTTTAGACTTTTGTTAACAATACTTAATATTCTTCTATTTATGGTGGTTTATCATCATTAATGTATTACTGAATATTCTTCTATTTATGGTTTATTACTTTTGTTAACAATATGGTTTGTTAATTTATTACAATACGCCTTAGTTATCAGTTATTACCTGTGTTGGCTTTCTTATAATTTAGGTGAGTTAATCGATTTAATGATACACCATACTACAAACTCACGTATGTGTAGAATGCGTGAATGTAGTATCATAACTTATGCTTATTAAGAACAATCCAACACACGCGTATTGTGTATCATCACGCGTATTGTGTATCATCACGCATATTCGCGTTCTTGGTTTACAACTAACTCAAACACCAAGGAACAAAGAACAATG
>NW_025919209.1:30333-30927 GCF_907164915.1 Impatiens glandulifera
CATATTATCGATCTGTGAAATTAGTCGCACAAAGACGAACTGAGACGTTTAATTAATGATCTTCAAAATGGTCAAATTATTGTCAAAGGTCAAGAGAATTATTTGAAATTGTTGAGAAGAAAACATCATCACACAAGGTTATTCCATACAATGAATAAAAAAGAGTTTTCGAAATCATTACTACACAATACAGAATCATAAATGGGTATTGGAAAGGTGGTAACAAACATACTTTAGATTTATATAGAGGTTTTTGCTCTTGTGGAAAATGGAGTCGATATCATTTTTCATGTTCACATATTGTGGTAGGTTGTTTGACATTCAACTTAGATTGGAAACAATATATTGAATAATGCCACAGTTTATCTACACTTTGTGAAATTTGGAAATATGAATTTAACCCAATTCTTAATCAAACATATTCAACGTTTTCCACTCGCAAATAATTGAGAAATGTATGGTGTTTTCATTGCCGATGAAGACATTAAGAAGAAAAAGTCTGGTAAGACTTAAGAGGGGTCAAAGTTTGCGTATTCGAACTGAAATGAATAACTCTCAAAAAGTGAGTTTGTAAACAATGCAGACAAGAAAACA
>NW_025919210.1:0-7997 GCF_907164915.1 Impatiens glandulifera
TATAATTCACTTGGTTGTAATATAATTCACGTGACTTATATAAACACGTGTATTACTGTATTATGTTCTGGAATATCCCAATATAATTCACGTGGTTGTAATATAATTCACGTGGTTGTAATATAATTCACGTGTATTGTATTACGCGTGATTCATAACTCACGGGTATTACATATGACTCACGCGTATTGTAATATTACAATACACGTGAATTATACACGTGAATTACATTACAATACACGTGAATTAGCATGTGTGCAAGATATTCGTGAGTCACTCACTGTATTGCCAACCTGTATGGAAATATCTGTATACAAATTTCAATCACCATACAATATTCGAAAAACCAACAACAATCAATCACCATACAATATTCGAAACCAACAACAATAATCAGTATACAATATTCAAAATTGCACAGACAATATTCATGTTTGTGGCTGAGATGATGGCGGCTGAGATGAGGATGCTCTTGCAGCTCTTGCAGTAGAGGGTGCAGGCATTACTGATTTGCATGTTGCCCTGTTGTGACCCTGACCACCACATGAGCTACATCTTCTCGGCACCTTACGAATTTCACCTTGGGATGACCTACGCTTTGTTTGAGGACGCCCTTTCTTAACCTTAACAGGTGGTTTAAGGCACACTCGTTGCTTGATATGTTCTGGAATATCCCAATACTCTTCATGACAAACTGGATATATTGTTTCCGCGTAAGCATTGACCCACATTTCACTTGAGTAATACCTGAAACATAACAATTGAACATGTGAGAAATAAAGTTAGTTAGATAAATTCAATAGCAAATAATCTAAAGTAAACCTTGAGCAGAACTCATAGGCATCCAATCTATGGGTACGTGAAGCAGCCAGGGCATGAGTGCAAGGAAGACCAGATACATCAAATACCCTACAACTACAACTCATTCCTCTCAAGTCAACTTTATAATCAGATTCACCGTCATGGACATAAAACTCGAAACGGTTAAGTGGATGAACGTTATATAATCTGGCCTTCTCAGCTTGATCACGTAAGAACTTTTCATAATAAAAAGATAAACGTTCATTGTGATTGGAAGCTTTTTCTCTTCGACTGTTAAACCAATCTTGTAATGTGAATCTTAAATAATCAGCTAAGATTGATATGGGATACTTTCTAGCTTCCCTACTTTGACTATTGAAGCTCTCAGCGTAATTACTTGTCATTTGATTGTATCGTTTACCCGGAAAAAATGCACGACTCCATCTCTCAAACCCAATATCTGCCAAATACATAGCAATACGAGGGTCCTTAGCATTGATCTTGTCAAAATGCTGATTAAACTTCAAGATTGTGTATGCTTGAGAAGCCAAACCAAACTCGGCGTGGCAGTGATCGGTTTTGAATTTGGCCATAATATTCATCTTGATATGATATGTGCACGCACCGTGGTCAGCTTCTGGAAAAACAGCACACACATTGGCGATGCTTGGGTGTCTATCAGATACAAACACGAGATCATCAACCAATCCAATTGCATCTCTAAGTTTTTGCATGAAATAAGTCCAGGAGTTGTTATTTTCAGAATCAACAACGCCGAATGCAACAGGATAGAGTTGTTCATTCGCATCTAATGCTATCGCCACCAATAGCTGACCTCCAACCTTGTGCTTAAGAAAACTGGCATCGACGCACAATACTGGACGACAACAGTTTTTGAAACCCCTAATTGAGCAGCCTAAGGACATGAACATATACCTGAAATGACCGTGCTCATCCGTCTGGATGTCTGTTATGGTACCCGGATTGTTCTTCTCCAACATGTACAGGTATGATGGCAATTTACCGTAAGAATCTTCTACAGTTCCTCGCACCGCCATTAGGGCATTTTCTCTAGACCGCCAAGCCTTATTATAAGACAACTTTATTCCATAAGTAGTCTGTATGTCTTCCATTATTTTCTTGGGCATGTGGTCATGGTGATGGTCCATGTACTTGCTCTTCATGCATTCCCCAAACACCCATGCTGGTGCTGGCCTTTGATTCTCTTGCCTCGTCACAATTGAACAGGTATGATCTTTTACGAATTTACGAATCTCAAACATTTCCGAGGAATTTACTCTGACAGCACGCAGTCTCCACTTGCAATTCTTATCCAAACATTTCACAACCCAAAGTTCTTTTTTTGACTTCAACACTTTGAATTCAAAATGATTAGTCATGGCATATTTATATAACCTCAGCTGAAGTTCTTTTTTATTCTCAAACAAAGAACCGACTTCCAATCTGATTCCGGTACTTACTGCCTCATGTAAAGGATTTTCACTACTTGGTATGCTACTAGCAACCCATTCACTGCAGCTTGGTTGAGTACGAACAACAACATTGTTTTGTTGTGTACTAGGAACCCAAGAACCGCTTGGATTTGGATTGGTACTAGGAACCCAATCAGAACTACTAGGTTGGGTAATAGGAACCCAATCATCATCAGCATCATCCCCCACATTCAGACGCAAATGTTCATCTTCAATGTCATTTTCAAAGAAAACCTCACGCTGCATCGGGAAGACGTCGGGGTCATCAATTTCTGGAACAGCTACACTTTCTTGAGTTGGTAGTGACTTCTCTACTAAGGATACACACAATGGAGTGCGGTTGTGGACTGAAACTGCTTCATGTAAAAAGAACTCCACATCCACATCTTTTTTTATATCAGTTATATAAGAAAATTTGGCAATCATGCCAGGAGCATTATACTTGGCTTGAAGCAATAAATCATATCTAGATTTGTCAACATCGGTAGCAGAATAAATTTGATCAACTAATTGGGCATAAGTAGAATTTTGGGGAACAATCATACCGCTGTTTGACTTTGCAGAAAAATGAGTAAGATCGTCCGTAGTTTTCCACTCTCCATCAAAGTAAAGAAGTACAGGTACTTGAGCTGCAATTGAAAATATATCTTTTGTACATAATCATTTTGTCTATCAAAAACAACTTTAAATAAGAAAGTAGCAGCTACAGAGACAACAAATCCTAATCCTAAACCATCTCTATATTATATTAAAGCTATAATTATTGTGTTAACCATAGGCTGATGATAGGTAAATTGAGAATTTAGTCAAGGGTACAACACATACAAGTAAATAGACACCAACTAAATAACATCTTCAAATAAGTATTCAAATTGAACAAACTTTGTTTCTTACAAGACTCTAATGAAATCAAGTCTATCAGTACTAACAAATAATAACATATAACAATTGTTAAGTGTAAATGAACTAACTGAAAGAGAAATATGATTGAGTAAAGACTGTTTATACCAAAACCATATATATACCCAGCTTTATACTCTATCAAGTTCAAAATTTATCATCATTGTTAATAAATAAGCCAAGGTTCAATATATAAGAAACAAGCCATAGAAGTACAGGTTAGGGTTTGATGATAAACAATTTCAGATATTATTCTTCCTTTCAATTCAATTCATTTCTTCTATCTGAATCTTTCATCTCTCTTACTCTCTTAGTAATGATAACTAAGAGTGTTTACGTAATCAAATCATTTCAATCATCCACAAATTACCCTTACTTTATTTGAATAGCATTTTAAATATTACATAAACATACCCATTTTGAGAACGAAGAGTAGTGGGTAAGCTGCTGCTGCTCGTGGTCGGGTTGTTCAGGGTATCGTGGTGTCGTCGTAGTCGTCCGCTGCTGCTGCTCGTGGTCGAGTTCTTCAGGGGAGGGTCGAGTCGGAGTGGCGAAAGCGAGAGAAGAGAGAAGGGGAAATTAAGGATTCGTGGTTTTGTTATAAATTAGGGCACAAAAATAATATATACGATGAAAGACGTGAATTGTTATTCACGTGTTTCATCTAAAACACGTGAATAAACTCACGCGTTTTATTGTGAAATGCATTCACGTGTTTCATCTAAAACACGTGAATAAACTCACGCGTTTTAATGTGAAATGCATTCACGCGTTTCATCTAAAACGCGTGAGTTTATTCACGCGTTTTAGATGAAACACGTGAATAGCAACATTGTTCCTTGTTCCTTGTTGTTTGAGTTATGTGGTGAATATGCGTGAATAACAACATTGTTCCTTGTTGTTTGAGTTATGTGGCGAATAACAACATTGTTCCTTGTTGTTTGATTATACACAATACACGTGAGTTATGAGGATAAGTTATGATATTGTTAAGATAAGTAATAAAGCATAAATAGAAGAATATTCAGTAATATAAACCACCATAAATCATAAATATCCAAATTAAGTATTGTTATAAACCATAAATATCATAAATATCAAAAATAAGCCATAAATAGAAGAAGAACAGTAAGTCTAAACAACTCCAAATTAAGTAAGCAAATGCTGCAAATCACAAGCAGCAACAGATTGAAGCAACTTTGTATGAGGAACAACATGTTCATCCAATATGCTTGACAAAGCAGCCGCTGTCTCAAAAAGCCAATTGTCGGGGAGAACATCAAAATCCTTTTCAATTGATCGATACCTGCTGTCTATCTCGAAGTATACTATTATAGTTTTCGCATCCCTTGGCTCAGCAAATGGATAATCTGGATTATCCGATTCTTTAATAGTACCACCTCCAGCAACTATTAACTCAATGAGATCCTGTTTGTAAAGTGTGTTGAAATTCCCTACAAATATGAAAATGTAACCGTCGAACAGTTTCGAACGCTGAAAAAACAACAAAGAAGATAATTTCAGTTATCATGCAAAAAAAGAAAAAGTACAGATAGGAGGAATAATACCAAACTCACATTATTCAACAACAGAAGTCTGCCTTTTCTAGGACCACCTTGGGCTCCATGATTATCATGTTTAACCTCATAAGGTTCCTCATCAACACAGTTTTCTGTTTCCAATGATGATTTTATCCCTAAACAAATGTGTATGAAAATAATTTTTAATCTAATTTAACAGACATATGTATGAAAATAATCTTGTTAACAGAGACTCACAATCAATAGTAAGGACCCATTTCCCGTTCAGAATTGCCTTCAATACTTTTTGAGTTCGGCCGCATGCACCATTGGGATCAGTGTAAGCAATAACATGAGTTACATCTTCTCTCCACTTCGGAGACACCCTTGCACCAAAAGTGCGAGCAAATTCAACTATCAACAACTGTGTAAAACAATAATATAATGGTTATTACATACAAAACTAGTTAATATGGACATAGTAGAGAGAATAGAACATACATTATTTTCAGGTGATAATTGATTGGGACATAAGGTCATAACAGTGTTTGTTGCCTGCATATTATAAAAAAAAAAGAGTTGAACGAACTGAGAAAACAATTTTATTAAAATCCATTTTAATACATACCATTTTGTTGAACGAACTGAGAAAACCACACGGCAGCTCCTGATCTAAATACTACAATATCCATCATTATAAACAGCAGAATATACATCAATAGCTAACCATACAATATTCATGTAATTGAAAATCAACAATCAATCAGTATATATAGGAAAACCAAACCTTAAACCCTAAATACAACAATATCCATGAATATGAATGGCAGAATATACATCGAAACCTAACCCTAAACATAAATACTATAATATCTATCAATATAAATGGCAAAATATACATCAAAACCTAACCATAAACCTAAATACATCAATATCCATTATAAACAGCATAATATACATCAAAACCAAACCCTAAACCTAAATACATCCATATAAATGGCAGAATATACATCGAAACCTAACCCTAAACCCAAATACTTCGATATACATAGGAAACGGCATAATATACATCAAAACCAAACCTTTACCCCTAAATACACCAATATCCATGAATATAAACGGTAAATATACATCAAAACCTAACCCTAAACCTAAATACTTCGATATACATAGGAAACGGCATAATATACATCAAAACCAATCCTTTAACCCTAAATAGATCCATATCCATGAATATAAACGGTAAATATACATCAAAACCTAAGTCTAAACCCTAAGCCCTAAACTGACCTGATGATGTTGAAGAACGATGATGTTGGAAGGATCTCGAAGATGTTGAGGAACGATGATGTTGAGGAACAATGATGTTGAGGAACGCTGATGTTGAGGAACGATGATCTTGATGGATGTGGGAATGGAAAGTCGGCCGCAGTCGGAGTGGGAGGGAGAATCGGGGAGGTTTTGTTTAAAATTAGGGCGTGAAAATTATATATAAGACTAAAGACGCGATTTACCATGGACGCGATTTAATCTGAATCGCGTGAGTTCATCACCGCGATTTAGATTAAATCGCGTGCATGGTAAATCGCGTACATTTAAAAACGTGAATTACGAATCACGCGTTTCATCTAAATCGCGGTGATGAACACACGCGATTTAGATGAATCGCGTGATTGGTAATTCGCGTCTTTGAGCGTAAGAAATGGCGCCGAAGGGGTATTTCCGACATTTCGCGGGGCAAAAGGGCCCTTTTTGCCAACTTTAGTAGGCGGGGGCCCTTTTTGGAATTTCCCCTGTTATGGGGGCCATTTCATCAAATTTCCCATGATGATCCTCATTTAAAATGTTTTATTGACTGTCCCTTTTGGTTCTATACCTTTTCTTTTTGCTAGATTTTTGGATAATGACTTTATTTTTGTTTCTTTAGCTACTTTTAATATATAATTAATTTTAGAATTTTTATTAAAAATAACACAGTTATATAAATAAAATTTGGAAAGAGAAAGAACCACAATTTTAATTTATTAAAATTTAAAAAGTTATACTATCATTTATTAATAAAATGATAATTAAAAAATTTAATATCTTAAACAAAAAAAATATTTAAATCAGTATAGTAAAAGTTAAGAACTAAATGCATCTATTTATAGCAAGATATGATCTTAATTTATATTCAAATCAAAAATAGGAAAATAAAATGTTTGTAAATACACTAAGACCCTGAGGTTTTAAAACATTTTTTCTTTAAATTGAAAAAATATAACAATTTTGTGTTACAAAATAATTTTTTTTATTTAGTTTAATTAATTAAAATTATATTTGTGAATTGGGACTAGTTCAAATAATGAACCAATTTATAGTGTTTATCAACATGCTTTTTCAAATTCAAATTGTACAAATAATTTAATTAAAAGTATTATGAACCTTATTTTTTTGAAAATAGATCTAAAAAAAAGTAGATTAATTATTTAAAAAAGAGTCATCATCAAAGAGTATAAGATAATGTCATTTCTTTATATATAAGATAATAATAACAAGTATTTTTTTTTTGAGAAATAAATATATATTTTGAGATCCAACGGCCTCCTATTACGTTTAAATACACATGCATTAAAATCACTCATTGGAAATCATTATAGTGGAGTGGAGAGCCATCCATCACCAAATACATAAATAAATAAACCTTATAAAAACAGAAAATAACCCAAATTATGATATATGTTTTTTTTAAGGTTAGGTTCCGTTTTTTCTTTTTGGGTGCGATTATTTTCTACGAGTTAAACATATAACTCGCAAACACACTTAACCAATTAACTATGTCGTCTGACGAGGATCGAACCCAATACCACAGAGACAGAGACTGAAGATATCCACATTTTATTTTGTTTCAGCTAGTAATTGCGATTTGATGAACAAATTAAAGTGACTAATAATTGTGATTTGATGAACAAATTAGATTAGTGAAATTATAAAGTTTGGGCATATGGGTGTTTAATATTTGTTCTGAACCACCGAAAATTAGATCAAATTTAAATAAACCGAATTCGAATTCGAATAAACTGAATTCGAATTTTATTTTCGGTTTTCAAAACGAATTTTAAACGAATTTGAATTCAATTACAGTTTTCGATTTAATTTTCGAGTTAGAGTTTCAACTCGAAAATCATAACCGAATTCATTTTTTATGATTTATTTTAATTATATATTATATAATTTATTACAAATAATTAAATAATTATATATAATATATTAAAGAAATTGAATTTTGTTCGAATTCGAACCC
>NW_025919211.1:0-22825 GCF_907164915.1 Impatiens glandulifera
GCCTTGCTGCCTTGGCCCGTTTGGTTTGAGACATTTTTTCTTCTTCTTTAATCTGCAAAACGATACAAACAAATCAAAAAAATATAATATCATTTTAAGTTATTTTTAATTTGTTGATTTATTTATTTTATTAAAATGAGACCTAAATTTAAATGTTAAGTTCAGTGTATATAAATTTATAACATGTTCAAGGAGGTGTTGTTATTTAAATGAAAAAAAAAAATTATAACTTAATTAATAAATTTTGATTTTTATAACAAATATATCAAAATAAAAAATAAAAATAAAATATTATAAAGTTGGAAATGAATTTTAGTCCACTAAAATTATATAGGAATATTTCAAAATTTTATTTTCAGATTAAATAAATCCTTATTATTTATAACATTATATTTATTTATTCTATATTCTTGTTTGACAATTTTTTTATTTTTTTTTTTCTTCGCAATGTATTAGTTTTGTTTAATAAACCAAATAATGTGATTACCGTCTAAAGAATAGATAAAAAGATAATGTCAGTTGATCTTATTGATTTTACTAAGTTTGATAAGTTTATCAAGTTAACTCTTCATTAAACATGACTCGATCTTCAAGATTTTACTCATAACTTTAATAACTTTGTTAGTTTATATGATTAGTAATATTTGAGAAACATATTTGATTCAAGTGTACATTGATATATTGGTTGAGACTATTCTCAAGTAAAACCGTTACTATATCATATAAATCAATAATTTTATATAATTTTCCATTCTATTATATCAAATAATAATTTCTATCATTTTAGGTCTAATATATTTTTGTTGTCATATAGGTTCCTAATCATATTGGAGAATAAGGCCTCAATGATGAATTATGGAGAATAATTAATTAAACACTTGGCTAATTATACAATTTTTATTTCGATACTTAACCTGACAAAAAGAAGATTGTTATCTTGATAAGATGACTTGACGAAGATTTTTATTTTTATTCTCTTTAAATTAATTGGGGGCATGGATTCTAGGTATGACAACAAAATTATATAAACAAATATTTTTTTAATTATTAATTTAGTTTGAACATTAAAGAAGATAGTCACTTAACTTGAAATTTTACTATGTTTTAATCTCCAAAAAAAATTTAAATTTTCAAATTCAAATCAGATAATTTATCAAATGTGTGAATTGCAATTGAGAGCAATATCATTCTAATTGAGTCAAATACTCTCCCATGTAATATTTTTTTCATTTTTTCCCTTTCACTCAATTATAGTATTTCTAAACATGATTATAACTACACTAAGTTTATTTTTCATGTCAAATTTTATTAGTAAAGATAAAGATAAAGATAAAGATAAAGATAAAGATAAAGATAAAGATAAAGATAAAGATAAGATAAGACTACCCGATTCATAATTAAACAAAATTATATTTATCTAATTCCCTGTATAAATTGTTATATTAATTAATACAAATTAAATTAAGTATAAGCCCATACTAACCAAACTTTAATTATTAATTAATAAATAAATAAATATATATATATATATATAAATATATATATTATGAATTAATTAAATATATATATATATATATATTTTTATCAATTATACTACTATTTTTACTATATATTAAAAAAGTTTATATATTATAATTTTACATTTTACTTTTATTAAAAAAGTTAATTAGTATAAAAATTTTTTTTATTGGGGTTCCAATTTTTGTGGCAGATAATACAATTTAATTATTTTTTATTGCATTGTTTAATTTTATTTTACTAATTATTAATTAATATGTTTACCATCATATTTTTTCTTTAAATAATATATTATTAAAAAAATATAATAATATATATATTTTTTATAATTAATTTATTTGATCTGTAATAATAAATGTAAGATGATACATTCAATAAGTCTATTTAGTAATTTGATTTTTTTTTTTTTTTTTGTTAAAAACATGACTTCTATTTATGTTTTAATACATACTCTTTAATTGACTAAGTTTGAAAAAAATGAAAAAAAAAATTGTTATCGAAGAAAATAGTTGTGGACTAATTGATAAAAGAAGACAATTTTTTTTAATGAAATATAGTATGACTTTTTGGTTAGAGTAAATTCCTAGATTCAGCTACATGGACTGTTTTCTTGAATATGAGAGATTTGCAGTTTTTAGTTCTAAGTGGTTGAAAGGGAAAGAATTGATAGAAGCTCTTTGGCAATCACATAAGGATGATTTGATAAAACAAAACAAATGAACTAAAATTTGTTACAAAACCCTAGTCGTAAAAGAATGAGAAAAGTAATTGAATGAAAAAAGGATGGAGGACATTATTCTTGCTATATTAAAAAGTTAATGTTATGAATATAATTAATTATAATTCTATTTACAATTATTGACCCAGTAATATGAGTTTAGAAAGTTAATGTTGAGAATATAATTAATTAGAATTCTATTTACCATATTGGGCCTGTAACCGAAGTGAGTTTATAATGTTGTTGGATAATAAGCTCAACCCAATAAGGTGGATGGAGGGCAATTTGGGTTTCGGGTTAGTAAAAAAATATTGACGCTGAAATGAAATATTAATAAGGATAAATATTTTTATGCAAATTTTTTATTATTTTAATATTGGGTGGACTTTAAAAGAAATTGAAATGAACTTAAAAAAATAAAAGAATAAAAACTAAAAAAATATTTTATCAAGTATAAAATATATTGAAAAAATAGAAAAATAGAATGTCACTAGACCTTATTTTATTAAAAAAAAATTAACTGTTTTTTTAATAAATTTAAGCGCACCCGTCCTAACTTAGATAACTTAGATGACATGTAATCATATTTAAGAATAAATATTGCAACGACTATTATTAATAATTAATGATAATAGTATAACATGGGCCTGTAACCGAAGTGGGTTTATAATGTTGCTGGATAATGGGTTCAACCCAATAGGATGGACGGAGGACAATTTGAGTTCCGAAGTTAGTAAAAAATTATTGATGCTGAAATGAAATATTAATAAGGATAAATATTTTTATGCAATTTTTTTTATTATTTTGATATTGGGTGGACTTTAAAAGAAATTGAAATGAACTTAAAAAATAAAAGAATAAAAACTAAATAAATATTTTATCAGGTAATGAAATAAATTAAAAAAATAGAAAAATAGAATGTCACTGGACATTATTTTATTAAAAGAGTTTAACTATTTTTTAAATAAATTTAAGCACACCCGCCCTAACTTAAACTTAGATGACATGCAATTATATTTAAGAATAAATATTGCAACGACTATTATTGATAATTAATGATAATAGTATAATCAAGTACAAAGTTAAAATTGATATCCTTTGTCTTAAGATTTGTTTTTATAATTTTGATTACAGATTTCCCACTAAAAATATTTTATATTTTAAGTTGAAATTAAAATTAAAATAAAATTTTAAATTAAATAAAAATTAATAATATAATGTGATGAATATTAATTAGAATAAAATTAAAATTTTATAGTCAAATTGACAAGAAAAATATGAATATAGATATACAAATTAGATAACAAAACATTTGTTTTAAATTTAGTTTAATATTTCATCTCATCATCAACCCAAATAGTATTTACTAAAAATAAAAATAAAAATTAATATATTATTTTCACTCTGAAAAGGCAACAATAGGTATATGTGTGCGACAATAGTTTACATAATATTTTTAAATTTTTTTTATTATATAATTGTCACCAGAATTAATGTAACACATGAATTAAGAGTGCATAAAAGCGACAATAAAAAATTTATTATATTAGGTTAACCTTAAAATGTAGGTTCTCGGTAACACAAATACTAACCAGTAACGAAGAACAAATGGATAAACTAAATCTAAAACTACACATAATCATTACAAATAACTAAAACCAACAACCATACTCTAGGGAACCATGTCTATATGTATTGGAATGTCTAATATCAAAATTGTAGGTTATTTGATCTTCATTTTAGCTCTATTAACTATATTAATGTGCATGAATATGAGCTATTATAAAATTTTTATTCATATTTGTAGGGCGGAATATTTATTGAATTAATTCGAAATTGATTCATATCTGAAATCAATTGTGATAAAGATTTTCCAAATTACTCCAACAAAAAATATAATCTCTAAACTAGTTTTCCAATCTCTATAATCTCCCCCATTTAAGTCACAGAACCAGGAAAACAAGCCAATCTAATATAAGCAGATAACTAATGATATATATTCATAACAATTTCTTCCTAATACAGCCATGTGGGAAAATGTTAGTTTTACATAAAAAAAAAAAGTAGACTGAAAGAAATCCCTGGCACCATATGAGAACTGTATAGATCTTCTTGTTATATAAACTTCATCTTGCTATATAAGTCCCTGTATAACAAACTTCATCTTGCAATATAAGTCCCTGAAACAGATCGGAAAACAGTTGCAACGATTTAGGAAGCATTCTAATATAAAACTAAAAATAACATTAAGCAATATAGCAGGCCAACTGGAAGAAGATAAAAGCCAACATCCTGAAAAATTGACCCTGGTAGATGTAAATAATGGACTCCTCTAGCAGCAACTCCATGAATCTATTCATTTTTACAACTTACATATCTGAAAAACATACATGGAGGAAGATAGAAATATGAGCAAAATGAACTATTAGATCATTGCCAAGAATTCAAAAATCACTGATATTCTATGATATTCTATTATACTAAATTAGTGTCTCTATATGCAAGTTCAATGTCTAGATTGATTTCCATGATTTCCATAATTCAATCCGGGACAACATAGAAACAATTTCAAAGTTTTTCCAATTTGGTAGTTTTATATAATCATGTGAAATTTCAATTTATTTGTTACACTCAACAGCATATCAAGTAATATTCTAGAAAAAAAACATAATTTGAATTATAATAAAAGATTTGGCCTCCTATATGATTCATTGATGTCACTACTTGGTTTGGATCAATGAAAATGAATATGACTTTTTCTAAAAAATATGATTATTTTTTCAGTGCATCAACAGAGAATATGAAGCATAGGTGTTTATTAAGTCATGTTATTTGCATGTAATGATCTTTTTGAAAAATTTGTTGATCATGCTACCAAAAGGCTAAATTTGATAAGAGCAGTCATTCTGTAAAACAAAGTTTTAAATCACTTGCACATTGAAAAATATAAAGGTCCATGGAATCATCAAATAGTTTTATAAAATAGATACCTAATTTTATAAAGTTCCCTATTCTCCGCATCCATTAATTTCAGAAACATCAACAACACAATTACCTCTCCAATATGCTGAGCATCAACAAGCTAGCATGCAGACCTTCATCTTGGGGCGAGGAATATGAGGCAACTTTACTAAACCACTGAAACGCTTGTCTTTCTGGGGATCATAATTCTTCAACCCAATCTGCAGTTCAACAGTTTCAGTGAAGTTGCGCAACTTCTCCTTAGCATCAGTTGATTGCAAGCTCCCTGTTGCTATAGGTCTTGCCTAGGATCACTCTGAAGCTTAATGTAGATAGAAAAAGAAAAAGATACGTTAGAACTTCATTATGCATGGGTCTGAAGCAACTTGACCAGTAATAGCTTATAATCAACTCTATAATTCAGTATAAGTGTACACAAATTTCACATTTTTTAAAAGCCATAGGTAGTTCATACAAATCAAGAACAAATTAAATGAATGAACATATAAATATCACCTTTAAATTCCAAAGGTAAAAAGAAAGGTAGCAAACAATTTCAACTGAATAGAGAAAAATAAAAAAATCCAACAGCTGTAAAAGATGCACAATAACGATAGCGGATTGATTAAAGATTCACGGCCAGGGAAAAAGTTTACTGTGTAAAAGATTCACATTTGAAATGTATTTTGTATAGTGAGCTAGATAGAAAAACATAACTACATATAAAAGAAATTCATATTTTCATTGGTTTCACAGAAGGAAGAAAAAAAACAATTGAAGATGACAATTTAAAGAGCACGCCGCCTAAGGAAAACAGAGAACGTTAAGCTAAGAACGGTGAAGCAGAGACAAAAAAAAACCGTAGAGATGAAGGATTCTTCAAGAAATGAAATCTAGAGTAACTGATAACAAATTGAAATTGACCTAGAATGATCTGAATTAACTTATGCATTCATCTTCTCCAATAGTCTTTATTGTAAACCATTAACAAATTAATACAACCTCAATGTATTCACAATTTCCCCTTGCACAAAACAGAGATGTGTTCAACACATAAAGACATTTCAGCATTGTTATGTTGTTGTACATAGAAAAGAAATTTCAGTCAAATAGAAAACACAAACCAAAAACCTTACAAATCAGAAACAATTGTATAACATGCAAATTTATTACCTGAATATCGATTATACGTGAAGACAGAGTGTATTTGCGAGCTTCATCATCGTTGTAGAATATCTCGGAAGGCGTTTGCACTTCGGCCCCCCGACATATTCAGTCCGCACCGCACACAACAGAGAGCTAGATAATGTGGATTTTAGAATAAAAAGTTCAAGCAGAAAACTTATTTTCTAAATTTCAGAGAAACGACTATAATTAATCCTTACATATTCAGCATTTTTTTCATAGTCAATCGAAACATACAGAAACACAAACTGAGGTTAAAATGGTTAAAACCTATAGTTTGTTATCCAAGAGCCTCAATTTTCAACTTTCAGAATGTGAACTAAAAATGGATATGCTACTCTATAAGAAGAAAAACACTAAATTACCTTATCAGATTTCCTGTTGACTGGTCTTTTGAAGAAATTAGTACGTATGTGATTGCAACTAAGTTGGGCGATAACTCTCTTCATCTTTTTTCTGACTAAAAAAAAAGGTTATACAGCGGCTTAATGAAATCATCTGTGTGATGACTCAAAAAAAAATCTTACATCAGACTTGTTATGCTTTCCAGTAATCTCTTCCACTGCAACAGCTGGATCATAATCATTTCCTATAACTGAAAAAGTACTTACAAGATTCAGAACCCATTTGTGGAGACATAGAGATGCCTGTTAGAGAAAATGAGATGACTACCAATGTATGTATTTAAAGAACAAAATTGTGTTACAGCAACTTGTTTAATATTTCGCACTTCACTAAATACTAACACAGACTCCGCTAAAGAAAATAGACATAGCATGACAGGGTAATTGCAGAGAAGCTTGAACCTCTTGTATGCATGTCAGAAGATCATACCTTTCTCGGTAACTTTATTTGTAGTCTTCTTCTTATTAACTGCAACTGTCTCCTCCACTTTAAGCTCCACTTTTGGCGATTTACTTGTACCAGCTTCCCGCACTGGACTGTCATGTGTTTCAGAATCAGATGACAATGCCCAAATTGATTGGGCCTGTTTAAGAAAATACAATACATAAATCAGAATATGAGTACGAGTGGTACTGGGAAAAGCTTCGATACATTTGCAATCCTTTTCACATTATACAACTCTACCACAAGTCATCTTAAATTGATAGAATAAATAAATCCTTGAACTGAACCCCAGGCATATATCTTGTCGTGTAGAAGATATTACTCTTTAAATACACATTCCAAACAATGTTCTTTTCTGCTTAAGCCTCCTAATGGGTTCCCCGGGCCTATATAACACCAACACTGAATTGGTGATCTATTCTAATGCAAGTTGACATCCTGTGTTGGACTCTCCTTTGAGTCCATCTGTCTGTTTTTTTTTTTATTTTTTCATATCACTTGACTCCTTTGTTATTGACACATATCCAGCTTATTCTAAGGTACATTATGAGTTATATGATATCAGCTTATTTAATCGTTAATCTTGATTATGTTGGACTTATACGCTCAACTTATTTTTTATATATTTATAATATTTTTTATTAATTAATATTATATATATATATAATGTTATATATATTTATTAATTTAATTTTAAATATTAATAAGTGATTAAAATTAAAAAATAAATTATATTTAAAAATAAATTATATTAATATATAATTTTTTATTAATATATAATTTTAAATATTAAAAAATAATATATTTTAAAATAAATGATATGAATATAAAAAGCAATTATTATTATTATATATATTTTTCACTTTTCAACCCTCCCTCTATAATTTTGAACTTTCTTACATTCTTCGTATTATCAATCTCAATTGTAATTGATACTTTAAAATAATTAATTAAGGCTAGTTTGATTTTTAAAATTATAATTATAAATAAAGACCATATATTTATATTTCATATTTTATTTAATTAGTTTATATATATATATATATATATATTAAGATATACATATTATAAATAATAAATAAAAAATATTTAAATATATATTTTTTATTATAATAATTTTATATAAATATATAAAAATATATGAAATAAATGAGAAAGAATAAATAAAATGATTAGAAAGAGATTAAATAAATGAGAAAATAAATAAAATAATTAGAAATGAATTAAATAGCTGAAAGAGAATGAATAAAAAAATATTAAAAAAAAAAGAGAGAAAAAAGATAGAAAAAACTGATATTATAATCTTAAATGTGACGAAGGTAGAGAGAAAATTGAATTTAAATGCAAAAATATGTTTGATTATAATTTTTTTGCGTGAGCTTATTAAGCAAAATTACTGTAACAATTATGCAAACGCACATACATGACTTATAAACGCCGAATGAATCACAATAGTACTAACTTAAAATCAGTCCACCACATTCGAAAAGATCATGGTTAAGAACATTAAGTATTAATAGATTATGGTACAATTGATCTAATCTCCAAAATAATTGTACTAGGGCTTCCTTCTTTTATTATTCCAAAAGAAGTTCAATTAGGGTTTAGGGTTTGCATACACTACTACTAGCATTCATTCTATTCATTCAGCATCTCTGATCAAGAACATAGATGTCTAATGTCTCCCATTCTAATCCTTCATTCATATATGCTTAGAATCTGTTTTTGCTAACATAAAACTTCATTTGTTTGCTTGTATAGACAATTTTCTTCCTTTGGTTTGCGTTTTCTGGGTTTAGGGTTTAGGGGCTCCTCTTCTTAGTTGTGTGTTTATACATTTCCGATATGATTCTAATTCTTTTTAATCACACTTGTTTGACATATTGAAGGCAAAGTAGGTAACATTATGTACGAAAGTTGTTTATTATGCGTTTTACATTCAATTCTAAGAGAATTTATGAAGAGAACTTTAACACCTTGCTATAGTTGGTTCAAGACATCTTTATGCTAAAACCTGCTCAAGATTATATATTATATAAAGACAATACACTTATTTTACTCTACTTTCACAAGAAAAAATGCAAAAAATCAGGAAAAATTAACCTCTTCTCTCCCTTAATTTTCTTTTAAAAAGGACAACTTTTCATTAAAAAGAACGCAACACAACCATATCTGTATTCCTTCCCTTCTTATATTACACTCTCATGTAACATATTGTAACACAACCATTTCTGTTTTATCGAGAATTCCAATAACAATTGAAGCAATCATCCTTTATATTTATAGACAAAGGTTGAAGCATCTTATATGGAATCAGATGCTATCGTTGAGAAGAAACTATGATTTGAAAACTATATCCTTTACCACGTGGGACATTGCATTGTTACCATTTATAATCCCCTTCTAATCTCTTTCATGATAGACTGAACTACCTGTTCACTGTACATCCCCAAACATTAATATTGAAATACTCTAGTTGTGAATATTCTCCAGGTAATGTAGGGGTTAAGTTCCTCCGCCATTGGCCATTTCTGGACCGTTTGCGGCTGTGCTTCGTTGAACCTCCATATTTTCAAATTAAGGTGAAGCCAATTTTATCTCACGGGCTTGATGTTACTGAAGTTCTAGGCATTGCTGGATGGCTGGTAGGTTGTCTTATACTGCAGGGGGATATTTACTAACATCTCATTCTGGCAGAAAATATATTAACTGTTCTCCCTTCATTGATTAGGACAATATTCTGGCCATTGCATCCGAGCAGACGAGCCTTTTCAATTAGGGATCTATTAACATTGAGTTTATGTTTCCATATATGTTAACATTGCTTCTCTTTGGCTGTGGTTCTAGTGACGTAGTGTTTACATAGTACCTAAGACTTAAGTTCAACAAAAAAAAAAGATAATTGACTTTACACTCTACTGGGGGAGAAGGTAGTTAGACTTTATAATGTGGTGATCATTTTATGTTGCAACTTCCTTTTTGGTTAATGATATACATTAGTTTGAGAAACAGAATGTATCATACTATCAACTACTTGTTTCTTTTTGGTTTCAAGCTATGTGTCTATTGAACACTAGTCTTCTCATAATGCAATTGATTGTATTCCTTTCTATAAAGGAAACTTGAGTCTCATGTCATTGATTTACTTCAAAGCGGATGTGTGTGATGTACTGAATGGGCTGTTTGCACTTTTTCTTTGGCTCTGATGTTTCCATGCAAACTTTTTCTTTGGCTCTGATGTTTCCATTTCTTGTTTATGGAATCACAGTACGAAGTCTTTATTTACATCTCTTTCCGTCATAACAGCCGAAATGTATAAACTTGTTAATTTGCTACTATCTGTCATTCTCCACCGATTAATGTCGCCGAGAAATCCCAAATTTCCTGTTTTAATTTCATTTGTTTTCTCTTCCCTTTGAAATCAGATTAGAAAACTTGAATTACGTTCAGTTTAGTCTCTCTCTCAAATCTGAAAGAAATTTTAATTTTTAAATCATTTTCTCTATCATTACCTTATTTAAATGATTCAAACTCACTAAGTCTAGTTTACCTTTAAATATCTTGTAAATGAAACAATATATTATAAATGAAACAATTTAAATTTATTTTCAGTACAATTATTTTTATATGAAGATAACATTTTTTAAATTGAAAATTGGGTGTTTTTGTTTGCTTGCAATTTGCGGATTATTTTATTTATATTTTCTCCTAAATAAATTTCAGGTTTCCGCTCAATCCAAACCAGACCAAGCTTCCAAGCTTCCGACACAAACAAATCTATGATATTCTTTCTTTCATGGAATCCTCCATATAATTTCTCAAGTTCACTGTACTCATCATCTACTACCTCTTCGGGTCGAATTGCATATCTAACTTGTTGCGCTTCAACGATGCATGATTTGGCAAATCTGCTTTATTCTTCTTCTCCGGACATTTCTTCTCACCACTGTATAAAGTTTTACGCGAATCTAACTGTTCCCTTTTGCCTAAGTCAGCTGGAGATGGAGAAAGACCCGATTTCCGTGTATGCAATGGAAGCAGAGCTTACAGCTTTCCGCGGAGAAGAAAGAGGAAACTTCAAATGGAATTAGTTTTTTATTTATTTATTTATTTATTTATTATTATTATTTTTTTATTAAATTGGTTTTTTCTCTCTCCTCCTATCCATCATTTCAATCTTTTCAATTATTTCTTTCCTCTATTTAAAATACAATTTTACTCTTATCAATTTTTCTAAATTTTAAATTTTAAATTATTAATTTTTAACAACAATAGGAAGTTAAATGTCCTAAAACTCATCCTACTCAAATAAACTTATTCATATCTCATATAGATTTTTATGTCATTTTAACCCAAATAAACCAAATAACCCTGATTAGGGCTTGGATATGCAGACATGGGTTTAAGGAGGATATGATTGGGCATTCCTAAACACATATGCTTCTTACCTTTCCTTTCGGCCCCCCAACATTTATAAGTTCTTTTAGTAGACGCGAATCTGACAGTTCCCTTTTACCTTCTCTTACTATCTCGTCATTTCTTCTTGCAAAACGCATCCCAATTATGAACTAGACTTGCTTTTTTAGTTTTAGATTTTAGGGCTTAAACAGTAGTAAAAAAACTTGAAGTTAGAGGTTGTTTGGAAGATATTATCTGAAAAACATTTAAAATTGTATACAAAGGAACAACTCAATCAAAGGATGCAAATGAAAGATAAGCCATAACAGGGAGATCATGGGACTGCCTTGGTGGGTTGTTATATTACATGTTGGTAGATTTTATGGATGATGTTTGGTTTGCGAATCCTTCCCGCCCTAACCATATGGTACTCAAGGTAATCATCTGTTATAGATTTTGGGATAAAGTATAAGGATTATTGTATTAAGGTATTTACTAAAGAAATGAATGATATAATTAAATTATTTACTAAAGAAATGAATGATATGATTTCATGAATCTGGTTTTCTCATTTCAAAGACTAGGAATCCATTCTTCTTTTCGTCTCCAATGGAATAAGGAAATAAGAATTTCACTCTCAATGGCAAAAATAATAACCTCAAATCTTTTGTTAGCGAGATAAAAACTTAAATCTCTATAAGGTTCTGATTATAGTAGTAATTCATTTGTAGGAGTAGAATATAGAATCTTAGTCAAATTTTAGAAATTTAATAACTCTTGAAATTTACACCTTCCCTTAGCAAATGTTGTTTTCTCTTTATATAGGGAGTAACATTGAAATTGCAACCCGGTTCGAAAGTCACTTTGGTCGGTCCAAGTGGAGGTGATAAGGTAAAACTTCACGCTCTCCGTTTTTTCTACTTGCTTATATTATTTATTTATTTATATGTGTTGCAGACTACAGTAGCAAACTTGATTGAAAGATTTTATTATTCAATAAGGGGAAACATTTTGATTAATGGTGTACCCTTAGTGGAAATATCTCATGAACACCTTCACAAAAAGGTAATTAATGCTAATCTTCTTTCGTTATCCATTAAAATCTCTAAAACCTGATTTTTCTTACAAATCAGTATAGTATAAGTCAAGAACCTATACTTTTTAATTGTTCTATTAAGGAGAACATCTCTTATGGACTTGATGGTAAAGCAAGCATCTTGATATAGAAAATGCAGCTGTAAGAAGAGGCATGGCAAAATGGAACCGGTTAGGGTATCCCAAGGAACCGAACCGATCGATTCGGATAATTTGTTTGCTTTTCAGTTTCGGATAATTTGGGTCGAACCGATCAGTTCCGGTTCGGGTCGATTTCGGGTACCCGAAAATAATAAAATTAATTTTTTTTTGGTTCTCATTGTTCGGTTCTACTGTCCCGTTTCCATTTCTACAGGTTAGTCTGCATATGGAAATCAAATCACCTAATTCCAATATAGAGTCCAATATAGAGTTTAGGTCAACACTCAATAATTAAAGGAAAGAATAATAGTATTACCAGGCGAGAAAATGAGAAATTGATCTCCCTTCTTTAAATTAGGTAAAATGGCCAACAAAAACCGAAAATGATAGAGAATAAGAGACGAGGAAGAGAAGGATGATAGGTTAGAAAAAATGATATTTTTTTTAATATATATATATATATATATATTTTAAAATATTATTAATATATAATATAATATATCACTGTTTTTTAATGGAATAATTTTAATTATTTTTATTAAATAATTTTTAAAGTTTAAAATACCTGAATTTTTTTTTAATGTATCTTTTAAAATATTAAAATTTTGTTCAATTTTATCCAAATTAAGTTTAAAATTGTGTAAAATTTAAAAATATATTAACGGGTTAAAATTAATTAAATAAGTAAAATTTAAATTGTTTTAAAATATGCGGTTCGGGTTGGGTACCATCGGTTTCGAACCGATATTTCAGGTAATTTAAATACCCATTTTTTTGGGGAAAAATCGGATCCGAGTTCGGGAACCGGAAATTTGCCATGCCTATGTAAAATTCCATATCCAATAGTTTCCAATTGTAGATTTGTGCAATTTTAGTTATCTTTGTTTTTCTTCTTCAAAATTCCAGAAAATGGCTAACTCCCACGAGTTCATCTCAAAATTCCCAGACAAGTACCTAACCCACGTAGGAGAACGTGGGGCAAGGCTTTCGGGAGGACAGAAACAGAGAGTGGCAATTGCAAGAGCTCTTCTAATGAACCCTAAGATTCTCCTCTTGGATGAAGCTACAAGTGCTTTGGATGCAGAAAGTGAATATCTAGTTCAGGTTGTTGGTCTTATTGTATTTATTACTTAGGCGTATTTTGCTTATATTATGGATGTTATTAGTGTAACACCCCTCACCCCTAACTTACTCAGACCGAGTGAGGGAGTGTTTTGAGACCGTGCATACTTAAGCGGAAAAACAGAAACGTTGCGGAAGCGTTTTGTTAAGTATAAAAGTGGTGCTACAAAATTTCGGTTATAAAAACAAGACAAGGTCCTTTGCTTATAAAATACAGACTTTAAATAAAAGACCCAACAAAGGGCTCGGTCTTCTGCCTTGGTCCCTTCTTTCACACACATCCCCGCACCTTGCCCCACTCCAAACCTCCCTTCACTTGTCAAACAAAGTCTATAGCCGTGTACCTACACCACACAAGCATAATGAGCCTAAAGACCCAGCAAGTTATAAAACAGATTGTAGAAAAGACATTTTAAAAGCTTCTTTGGATCCACTTGCTGGTTTGTAAAGTATAGCATCACTTGTGAAAATACAGTAAGATCTTGAGCACATAGTTGGCCCTTTACAATTCAGAGCTGATCCTGAAAGTTAGGAATCCTGTTGAGCACATATTTGGATAGGCACTCTTCGGAGTCTATCCCTAAAGCCCACAACCTGGTTCGACCCTTGTCTGTGTGGGTAGGATCTTCTAGAGCTCGTCCTAGAAGTCCAGTCCCAATAGAAACCCCAGCACATATTTTGGAATCAGACTACCAGAGCTCATCCTGAGTATCCCTCCTCCCATTCCGTCAATACTCATACATCATTGTTCACAATGATTCCATAAAACGTTTCATACTTTGTAAAATAGATCCCTCTTTTGAAAACAGATCCTTGTTTAGAAAAACAGACCCTTGTTTATAAAACAGACCTTTCTTTTAGAAAATAGACCCTTGTTTATAAAACAAATCAGCCTTTGTGTTAGATAAAATTAGACCGGTTCAAATAAACCTAACTTAAATAAATCTTCCATGCAGGAACAAGGAACCGGACCGGACAAACAAAAGAACCGGCTACGAAAACTAACCGGTCAAGTCATTAAACCGACCAGGAACTCTTGGAATATAACCGGACAAAGAAAGGATCGGCCAAAGCTTAAAACCGGAAACATCAAACAGCCGATCAGCCACAAGGCAAAGGAATAACCGGAAGAAGTTCGGTTACATCACTCATACCAAAAGTCATTCGGTTAAGTCAAATGACCGACCTGTACAAGAAGGCAATTCGGGTATCTGTTGAGAACGATACCAAAGGAACAGACTGAACACTTCCATATCCATACAAGTCTGAGGAAAGTCTGCAGGCTGCAGAAGACAGTCCTACCGGATCTTTCCACTTCGGAATAAGTCAGAAAGGAAATCTTCCAAGTACAGACAACTGTCCAACAGACAGTGTCTACATTGAGTAAAAGACAAACCCAGCAGGCTTGTCTTACAAACCGGAAGAACAGACCGCCAGGTCTGAGACAATACCAGGTCTGAGCTTGACCATCAGGTTTGAGGAAACGACCGCAGGTCTGAATCTCTGAAACACTGAATCACTGCACCTCTGTTCAGCCAATCAGATTCAAGGCAGTGAAATATGACCGTTGGTATATTTCACCTATAAAAAGGGGGCAGTTGAAGAAGAGTAAATGCGGGACAAGTAAGATACATCGAAGCAAGTGAAAAATTCTAAGAGCATTTACTCCAAGTAATAAGATTGTGATATTCTAGAAAGCCTAAGTGCTAAAGTAAAAGTGTGTGTTCTACAATTTCGGTGTAAATTGTAAGAGTATTATCGAGCAGGAAATAAGTCTCGATCGGATTGTAATTGTATTCCTTAGTGAATATCCTTCTCGCGGTTTCGAGAGGAAGGGGTGACGTAGGAGTTTTATCTCCGAACATCCATAAAATCTGTCTTGTTATTTACTTTCTGCCGGCTCCATTGCCCAACTGATTAACTCAACTACACCGCTCTAAACCGACTCTATACTATCCATACCGAATTTCCAGACTACCGAAACCGACCCATCAAATCTCAAATCTCCATCATCTAAAACCGATTCTGCCTATCATATAAGCGTGCCGCTTCAACCTGAAAGCAAACCTCTTCCGCGCTTGAACTTAGTTCAAGGGTTTGTGAAAGGTTGTGTAGTATTGAAACCCCGGTGTTAATCTCTAACCGGATTAACCACCACCTTACGAGTAAGAACCGCTAACTGGTCCAACCCCCGGTCCTCCAGCGGCTACCTAGATCCTAACAATTGGTATCAGAGCAGTTAGTTTCAATACTCAAGCAAGCATGTTTCAGGATAGGCCTCCAATGCTAGAAGGTGATGACTTTGCCAACTGGAAGGCACGCATGCACCTGCACTTAATCACCCTGGATGATGAAATGGAGTCCATTCTGACCGAAGGACCGATATTTATTGATAAGGATAGAAAGGAATGGGCGGCTGAAGATAGAAGGAGAAACAATCTAGACAACCATGCAAGAAACCGGATCTCTAACAGCGTGGACAGAAACACATACTGCAAGATCAGAGATTGCAAAACTGCGAAGGAGACATGGAACACGGTTATCCAGATCTTTGAAGGAAATGAAAGAACAAAAGAAAACAAGATAATGGTGGCCACACAGAAGTTTGAGAGCATCAAGATGAAACCGGGAGAAACTATGAAGGAATACAGTGACCGGTTCACTGGTGTGTTAGATGAGCTAGCAACACTTGGAAAGAGGTATGACAATAAAGAGGTCATTATGAAAGCTTTGAGATCTCTTCCAAGTGCTTGGGACATAAAAACAATGGTAATGAGGGAATCAAAGAGCCTACGTAAGATGAAACTATACGATGTATTCGAAGATCTTAAGGCATACGAGTTCGAAATGAGATCTAGGACTGAAGAAGAAGTCTCGGCCTCGACATCAACCAGAGCACTAATTACATCTACGGAACCAGTTGCACTTGTACCTGCACCTGCACCGGCCCCTGCACCTGTACCGATCAGAACCGCCGAGCAGTTCACCGAGGATGCCATGACAATGCTTGCACAGAAGTTTGGGAGGTTCATGAAAAGAAACCAACCAACAAACAACTACTATGGTGATAAATCTAATGTAAGATGTTATAACTGTAACTACTTGGGACATTTTAAGTGGGAATGCAGGAAACCGAGGAGGGATACCCAGAAACCGGATTATCAAAATGACCGAAACAATTATCAACAAACCGGTGAAGGAAGTGAGGTACCGAAAGCACTGATAGCCGACGATGGAGGAAGTCTATGGGCTCATAGTGACAGTGATGATGAACTCACGTGTCTCATGGCAAATGAAGAACAGGTATTTGACTCTCCTTGTGAGGAATTTACTAAAGATGAATTATACAATGCATTGAATGACATGGTAGAAGAATATAGGAACCTACTAGCCATGCTACCTAAGCACCTCCACATTAGAACCGATCCCATAGTACCCGTTCCGACAGAACTAGAGGTACTCATTATAACCAAACCGGAGGTCGTACAACCTGATGATATCCACACTTTAGAAACCGAATTAGATCCTAAGACCGAACAATCCAGTGAACCGACTAGAGAATTAACCGAGGAAGAAAATGCCCGACTTCAATATAAGATGGCCGCATATAAGAGATCTAGTGATATAGTAAAGAACATGAATAGACACTACAGACATCCTCGTTGCAAGTTTGGTCTAGGATACACGGAGAATAGCTCCAAAGACCGAAAACCCATAGAGAAAGCAATGCTTACAAGAGGAAACCTTCCCTTTATAAAATTTCTTAAAAGCTCCTGGACCGCTGAAGAAGAGGAGACCGCATACTATAGGGAAGAAAAGCTAAAATACGACTATGTCGGTCCAACCGAATCTGAGAAATGGCTTGACCCTGTGAAAAGAAAAGCCGAAATCCTCAAACATATGAAAGACTTTCCTGAACCGCATAGGTCAAACCACAGATCACCGAACCGAAGACCATCATCATTTAAGACCTTTGTAGAAAAACCAAGATACACGAGACCGAGTGCCAAAAGGACAGTTAAAACCCTAGCAAAGAAAACCGTCCGGTTTATCAAGGTTTGGATACCTAAGGGACTAATCGCATGTGGACCCAAGTAAATGTGGGTACCAAATAGTTGTAAATATGTACATTTTGCAGGATCCAAAGAAACGGCTAGGAAACTCTGAATGGTTCTTGGACAGCGGCTGCTCCAGGCACATGACCGGAAACAGCAATTTGTTAACCGATATCAGAACAGCAACCGGTGCTTTAATCACTTTTGGTGACAACTCAAAAGGTAAAACTGTGGGCAAGGGTAAGATTGTCCATGGTAACCTAACCATTGATAATGTACTTTTAGTTGAAAACCTACGCTTTAATCTGCTTAGCATTAGTCAGATGTGTGATGCTGGATATACTGTAGAATTTCTTAAACATGCATGCTTAGTCAAGAACTCTCAAGGCATTGTACTGCTAACCGGAAATAGGATAGGTAACATCTACAAGGTAGACTGGAAAACTAAAGTAGAATATCCTATATGCATGATAGCTAAGACCGATCAAACCTGGCTGTGGCATAAGAGACTAAACCACCTAAACATGAAAACTTTAAACTACATTCGTGGTAAAAAGTTAGTTGAAGGTATTCCTGATATAGTATTTAACCAGGATAAGGTTTGCTCAGCATGTCAAATGGGTAAACAGACTAGGTCATCTTTTAAGAGTAAAGGAAATATTCAATCTAGCCGATGCCTAGACCTTCTTCATATGGACTTATTTGGGCCAATTCAGGTCGTTAGCCTAGGAGGCATGCTTTATACCATGATAGTTATTGATGACTATTCTAGATTTACATGGGTAATATTTCTACCATCTAAACGTGAAACCGTATCAAACCTGATTACACTTCTTAAGCGCCTGCAAAATGAAAAATCAACTCGCATTAATAGCATTCGAAGTGACCGAGGTACCGAATTTACCAATAGTACATTAACTGCATATCTTGATGAATCCGGCATTAGACACGAGTTGTCTAGTGCTAGGACTCCTCAACAAAATGGCCTGGCCGAGAGAAGAAACCGGACTCTCAAGGAAGCCGCACGGTCCATGATAGCCGATTCCGGTATTGCTTAGAAATTTTGGGCTGAGGCTATCAACACTGCATGCTATACACAAAACCGGTCTTTAATAAACAGATTTCACAACAAAACACCGTATGAGGTTTATTTTAACAGGGTTCCCAAACTTAAGTACCTCAGGATTTTCGGTTGTAAGTGTTACATACATATAAATGGTAAGACCCAACTCACTGCTTTTGATGCAAAAACCGATACCGGGATCATGCTAGGATACTCAGCAGTAAGTAAAGCATATAGAGTATATAATAATAGAACTGCAACCATGGAGGAAACAATCCACGTTGTTTTCGATGAATCGGTTGAAAGCAATACTGCTTCATGCTTTGATCTACACAACAGATTGGAAAATAACAATATTCATTCTGATAGTGAAGATGAGGCTCCGGTCTTCAGGCGGTTTGTCCATGACCAAATGGGTAACATTGAAACCCAGCCGGATCAAGCTGTTCCATAACAGGAAGCTGACACTTCGGTCCAATCCGAGGAAGTCGGTCGGTCTGACAATCATGTTCAGCCTATCGACATGTCTAGCCTTGATCAAATAAACGGTAATTTGGTAGACACTCCTGATCTGAACCTCAGAAGAAACAGTAAACATCCTCCTGAGAAAATTATAGGTGACCCTTCAGAACCTGTTCGAACTAGGGGTCAACTTCTGGAAGGATACTTTAATTCCGCTTTCATATCCCAGATTGAACCGAAAAGAATAGATGAAGCATTTTCAGATCCGGATTGGATCTTGGGAATGCAAGAAGAGCTAAACCAGTTCGAGAGTAGTAAAGTCTGGTACTTAGTTCCCAGACCGAAAGATCAATCGGTCATAGGAACAAGATGGGTATTCAGAAACAAACTCAATGAGGACGGTTTGGTCACGAGGAACAAAGCCAGATTAGTGGCTCAAGGTTACAAACAGGAAGAAGGCATTGATTTTGAAGAATTATTTTCCCCTGTAGCTAGGATAGAAGCCATTAGGATTTTTCTAGCTTTTGCTGCTTTCAAAAATTTTAAGGTTTTTCAAATGAATGTTAAAAGTGCATTTCTGAACGGTGATCTACGTGAAGAAGTGTATGTTGAACAACCACCCGGTTTCAAAAGCGCTGCATTTCCAAACCATGTATACCGGCTAAATAAAGCTTTATACGGTCTAAAGCAAGCACCTAGAGCCTAGTACGATACACTAACCGCATTTTTATTACAACATGATTTCACCATCGGTTCGGTGGATAAAACGCTGTTTAAATTTGAAAAGAAGGAACATATCCTACTTGTTCAAATCTATGTAGATGATATTATTTTCGGTTCCACCGATCCTAAGCTATGTGATAAATTCTCAAAAATGATGACTGACAAGTTTGAGATGAGTATGATGGGAGAATTAAGTTTCTTCCTAGGTCTTCAGGTTAAACAACTCAAAGAAGGAACATTCATTAGCCAACCTAAATACACCAAGGAGCTTCTAAAGAAGTTCGGGATGGACACTTGCTCCTCGGCGGCCACTCCAATGAGCTCATCAATTAAACTGGACAGGGATGATGAGGGCCAATCGGTAGACCAGATTGCATACCGGGGCATGATCGGTTCCCTTCTATACCTGACTGCGAGTAGACCGGACATTCTGTTTGTTGTCGGTGTGTGTGGGAGATTTCAAGCAAATCCAAAGCAATCCCATTACACAGCCGCAAAAAGGATACTGAAGTATCTGAAGGGCACACCTGACGTCGGTCTGTGGTATCCAAAGGATTCGTCCTTTAACCTAACGAGTTATTCAGATGCAGACTATGCAGGGTGTAAAATTGACAGGAAAAGCACGAGCGGTACGTGCCAATTTCTAGGTGACCGACTGGTTTCATGGCACAGCAAGAAACAGACATCGGTGGCCACATCAACCGCGGAGGCTGAATACTTGGCGGCCGAAAGTTGCTGTTCACAACTCCTCTAGATCCAACAACAGCTGAAGGACTTCGGTGTCATAGCCGAAGAGTCCCCGATTTTCTGTGACAACACAAGTGCCATTGCAATCACCTACAACCCGGTTCTCCACTCCAGAACCAAGCATATCGACATAAGGCATCACTTCATCCGGGAGCATGTCACGCTGAAGTATATCCGGCTGGAATACGTATCAACCGATCTACAAGTAGCCGATATCTTCACGAAGCCTCTACAGGAAGCTAAGTTCTCTCAATTGGTCGTTTCCTCAGACCTGATGGTCAACCTCAGACCTGCCGGTCTGTAAGACAAACCTGCCGGGGTTGTCTTTTACTTGATGTAGTCACTGTCTGTTGGACAGTTGTCTGTACTTGGAAGATTTCCTTTCTGTCTTATCCCGAAGTGGAAGGATCCGGTAGTACTGTCTTCTGCAGCCTACAGTCTTTCCTCAGACTTGCATGAATATGGAAGTGTTCAGTCTGTTCCTTTGGTATCGTTCTCAACAGATACCCGAATTGTCTTCTTGTACTGGTCGGTCATTTGACTTGGCCGAATGTCTTTTGGTAGTGATGTAACCGAACTTCTTCCGGTTATTCTTGTCTTGTGGATGATCGGCTGTTTGATGATTCCGGTTTTGAGCTTTGGCCGATCCTTTCTTTGTGCGGTCACGTTCCGAATACTCTTGATCGGTTTGGTAGCTTGACCAGTTAGGTTTCTTTAGTCGGTTCTCTTGTTCATCCGGTCCGGTTCCTTGTTCCTGCATGGAAAGTTTATTTAAGTTAGGTTTATTTGAACCGGTCTTATTTTATCTAACAATCCTATTGTCCAGGTATTAAATGAGATAGTGTCTATTGACTGCAGGATATAAGATATTGCATGAAATAGGCAGGTTTTTCAGACTAGGTTGTTGGTCATAGGCCTGGACTGTGAAAGATATCAAAAGATCTTCACGTCTTTTTAGGCGCGACCAGTTTTACTTTGAGAGGGTAATGTTTCAGAACAGATATCCTTAAACCCTGATAATTATTCCTCTTCTGTTTGAAATTCAAATAATCTAGGGTAGCCTGCTTCCGAACCGGTCAGGTATCAGTTGTTCATCCCGATGCGGTTATTTGGTGCATGCACCAAGTAGCCGGTCAGTTTACTCTATCTGATAAACTGGACGGTTCTTCCACTGACACCCTGAAGATTCGAAGTTCAACAGTTTAGGAAGAATTACCGGTTTTGTCTGTCTGAACCGGTTTCCCTTTAAGCATCCTTTGGAAGGATTTGACTAATGTCGGTTAAGCCGAGAGTAAGCTAAGTCTATTCCTAAAGATGACTTATAAGTGAGTACATAAGGGTGAACATTCCAGCAATGCACCCTACTAGCCTTTCATAACAGAAAAAGATGATATGAAAATTTAATTTGACTAAATAGGTAGTATCAAATTAAACGCAACATAAATTCAAATATCAGTGATAAAAAGATAAACGATACAACTTTTCGATACTAAAAATGTTATTTGAACTATTTTTTATTAATGAAGTATAATTATTATAATAATAAAAAAACAAAAAGGTTAGAAAGGAAAAAAATAATTAAAGATTTGTTTCTAACCAATTATATATCAAAATAATCCACCAAAATAGTTTAGTGGTAAGAATCGACTTAATAAACCAAAATGTCATCTGAAAGTGCTTTGAGTTGTTGTGAAGTGTCATCTTAATTAGGGGTGCAAACGAACCGAGCTGCCTCATGAGTTTTTCGAGTTGGCTCTATATATATTTGATTCAAGTTCAAATCTATCG
>NW_025919212.1:0-7657 GCF_907164915.1 Impatiens glandulifera
AGTTAGATTGATTTAATTTATATTAATCTATATAATTTTTAAAAGTATTTAAAAAAAATAAAAATAAAAATAAATAAAAATTGCATAGGTCCAAAAAGATTCAACTTTGGTATGCTATCTTTACTTACAATTACCAATTAGTCCATTGTTGGCTAATTACCTATTTGCCCCTTTGACAACATCAAGATTTCTTTATTTATATATATATATATATATATATATATATATATATATATGAATAGTGTGTGCACAAGTTGTAACAAGTTACAAGATCAATCATTACTTAATTAATTAATGCTTGTCATTTGAGCGAGCATACAGATTTTGAAATTAAGAAACCCATCCATCAATGGGAAATTGCGTGATAATTAATATTGTAATCTTGTTGCAGCTGATCATTACACTTCCTAATTTACATGCTCAGGATGATCAAACAGGTAATTAACACGTCATTAAATCACAGTGACATGCATTACTTACTGATATTAATTTTGTGTGATTGACCTGTTTAATTTAATTACACTTCATTCCATGCAGGATTCATAAGCTTAGATTGTGGTCGGCCTAATGGGTACCCGTACACAGACAAGGATACGGGATTGAGATATGATTTAGACGACAAATTCATCGACACAGGAGTAACGGGAATTATCGCCCCTGAACAACAACCAAACACGTTCTATCAACAGTTCCTGTATGTTAGAAGCTTCCCCCAAGGAACTAGAAACTGCTACACTTTAAAGGTACCACCACCTCAGGCCAATTTTGGATCAAGAACAACATTCCTGATAAGGGGAAGATTCTTCTATGGAAACTACGACAACAAGCATTCCCCTCCTAGTTTTGATCTTCAGATCGGTGTTGACATTTGGGACACTGTGCTAATTTACGACGAATCTGTTCCAATAAGAAAGGAGATCATATATGTACCAAAGTCAGATTTTATTCAAGTTTGTCTCATCAATACCAACTCTGGAATACCTTTCATATCAGCTCTAGAGATAAGGCCTTTCAGTGATGATACCATATACAGGAGTGACAGGATAGAGCATTCTTTGAACTATTATGGAAGATGGGACTTGGCTTCATCTGCAAATAAATTGTATAGGTAGGTTGATCATCAGCATCAATATCATCTTCTTTAATTAATTTATAATCTTTACTGAATTTGTTTAAATGAAAAATGAAGGTACAAAGATGACTTGTATGACCGCATATGGATGCCGTATGACATGGAGGACAGCACTAGTCTCACAAGCGAGTTGCCCGTTAAGACTAATAATTTTCAGGTCCCTAACGTTGTCATGAATACTGCCAATGTTCCCCAGAACCCTAACGACTCCTCCTTAGTTTTTACGTGGGATCCAGTTAATATTACCGATCAATTCTATCTTTTCCTACACTTTGCCGAGCTTACTCCCAATGCGTCACGAAATTTTGGAATATTTCTCAATGGGGTGCTATGGGGTGCGCGCGATTATTTTCCTCGGTTTCTTCAGGCCGAAACTTATTGGAAAATGTTAGATGTTAGTTCATCTTACACGATCTCTCTCAATCGAACAGAGGATTCCGCGCTTCCTCCTCTCTTGAATGCCATCGAGCTCTACACAATCAAGAAAACACTCAACTCTCAGACTAATGATCAAGATGGTAAATTATTTTTATTTTTATTTTTATCATTTTTTGTACATTCTTAATATATACACTAATACAATATTTCATTTACAGTTGGTGGTATTATGGGGATAAAATCAACATACAAAGTGTTGATGATGAATAATTGGCAAGGAGACCCTTGTGGCCCTAAACCATTTTCCTGGGATGGGATCATATGTAGCTTTCAAGGCTTCAATCCACCTCAAATTATTTCATTGTATGTGCAAAATATTAATTCATCTTCAACCATATATATTTATTTATGCCTTAATTAATTGTAGTATAGGTATAAATTAATTAATACACATAATGCAGGAACTTGTCTTCAAGTGGATTGAGTGGGGAGATATCTCCTTTCATCCAGAACCTCACATCATTGCAAACTTTGTATGTCTAGTCTTTTATATTTATTAGATTAATTAATCCAGTAAGTATATATAATGATGTTTGGTTTAATATTAATTAACAGAGATTTATCCAATAACAATCTATCTGGGGATGTTCCAAATTTTCTATTCCAGTTTAGTTCGTTGCAGGTCTTGTAAGTATATACAATTAGTTATTTCTTTTAATGGGTTGATTAATTTGGTTTAGCTAGGTTAGTTAAGTTATAATATCTGTTTTAGGAATTTGAGGGGAAACAACTTGACATGTCCAATGCCATCAATATCACTCCAAGCAAAGATAAAGAATATTTTAAGGTACTTAATCTGGATACTTCCATGTTCTGTTATTTATATATTATGATTTACTTTCATATATAAACAACAAAATGAAATATAATGCAGTGATGATTGCAAGGGAGATTCAACAGCAACAGCAAGCAATAATCATAGAAATGGAAATAATAATGTTATTGTAGTAATTGCTGCTTCTGTTGGTGGAACATTGATATTAATGCTTATACTAGCTGCTGCTTCATTTCTCCTCTATTTCATTTGCATAAAAAAGAAGCATAAGAAAAGGGATCCAACAACAACAACTGGTACGAGATTATACATCCAACACATTCTCCTATCAATAAAATAAATAAATGTTTCTTAATTAATTTGATTTGGTCACTTAAAAATTTCAGTTCAAAGCTCCACAACAACCGCGTCTAGCAACTGGCAGAGCCATAACAAGGACCACATGATGCCGATCATCATAGGCGGCTCTAACATGGAGCACATGATAAAGAATTGTCAATTTAGTTATTCTGAGATTTTGAAAATCACAAACAACTTCGAGATCGTTCTTGGCAAAGGGGGGTTTGGAACAGTCTATCACGCCTATGTTGGAAACACTCAGGTTGCTGTCAAAATGCTTTCTCAGTCGTCCTCACAAGGATACAAGGAATTTCAAGCCGAGGTATGTATCATCTTCTTAAATTCACTTCCTTCCTTGTTTGATCCATTATAATTAATTAGTTCCTATATATATGTTACCTAGGCTAAGTTCTTGGTGAGTGTTAATCATAAGAATTTGACATCCGTGGTCGGTTATTGTTACGAAGATGATAAAATGGGACTTGTCTACGAGTTCATGGAAAATGGAAATCTAGAAAATCATTTATCAGGTAATTAGAAGTTAGTCATTTATATATTAAAGTGATGCTCTTAATGATGTCTAATTTCTCTATCACTTATCATGCATGCATGCATATTGAATTGATACAGAGAAAAGCTTACAAATATTGAATTGGGAGGAAAGACTTCAAATAGCAGTTGATGCAGCACAAGGTATACCAAATTTCAATCTAGCTAGCTAGTCTTAATTTCATAAGGTATCATTGAATTGATTTTCCTTCAAATCTAATTAATATAACTTATTTAACTTAGGATTGGATTATTTGCACAATGGTTGTAAGCCATCGATCATCCATAGAGATGTTAAGTCTTCCAACATCTTATTAAATGGGAATTTTGAAGCAAAGTTGGCTGATTTTGGGTTATCGAGAACAATTCCTTTAGAAGGAAGCGATTACTTCTCGACGGTTGTAGCTGGTACTCCTGGTTACCTTGATCCCGAGTAAGTACTTGGTATATATATTTTATTAATTCAATCATTAATATTATAACTAGTATATGTTAATTGATTTCTTTGTATGAGGTCTCTATAGGTATTATCTTACAAATAGAGTGACAGAAAAAAGCGATGTATATGGTTTTGGAATCGTCCTCTTGGAGATAGTGACTGGTAAGCCGACGCTCTCAAGGAGGCAAGACAATGCACATATAATTCCATGGGTGAGTGCAATGATATCAACAGGGGATGTTAATCAGATTGGGGATCATAGGTTAAGGAATGGAGATGTTGACACAAATTGCTTATGGAAAGTCGTCGAATTGGCAATGGCTTGTGTGTCGCATGAATCGGCGAGGAGACCAAACATGAGCCAAGTTGTGATGGAGCTGAAGGAGTGTTTGGCCAGTGAGATAGCACGTCGCTACCCGAAATCAAGAGATTTGATAAGTGAAGTGATTCTAAATGATGAACTTATAATGCCTCCTCTTGCAAGATAATAAATAAATAAAGGAGATATATCCTTTTTATTAGTATAATTTAATTATATATGTATGTCTTTAATGCAACTAGCATGTAACCATGAAATTGTACGAGTAATAATATAAAATCAAGAAAAAAAAATTACGTTAAAATGTGATAGCATTTTTCATTTACTCTTACATATATATCAAAATTAACCATATTTCTCGACCCAGAAATTCGAACACTTTGAAAATTAAGCAATATATACAGAAATTAACTAACTTATATATATATTAGTTAGTTAAAAAGTTAAACTTATATTAATGTTAAAACGTCCTGTTATTTTTAATCGTTTTAAGTTTATGAGCGGGTCAACCCATAATTCGACCAAATTATCCAAATTAACCACAGCTCTCGACCCGGCAATCCGGACACTTTAAAAATTAAGCATACATATATATATATATTAGTTAGTTAGTTAAAAAGTTGAACTTATATTAATGTTAAAACGTCCCGCGTTCATCAAATTTTGTGTTGAATTTAAATACAAAATCTTAGTAGCCTAGTTGGTTAAAGGGTTCTACTTGTTTTTGTTAGGTTGCAAGTTTGAAACATACTTTTAAGATTTTTTATTTTATTTTTAACCGTTTTAAATTTATGGGCGAGTCAACCCACAATCCGACTCAAGTATTCAAATGAACTATAGTTCTCAACCCGACAATCCGGACATTTTAAAAATTAAGCATCATTATATATATATATATATATATATATATATAAATGTGGGTATAGAATCTAGATTAAGTTTATACTATATATTTTAAGGGAAATGATAGAGAGCGGTAAAATATTGACAAGAATATGTAGGGAAATAATGTGT
Source organism: Impatiens glandulifera (assembly GCF_907164915.1). Lineage (NCBI taxonomy): Eukaryota > Viridiplantae > Streptophyta > Magnoliopsida > Ericales > Balsaminaceae > Impatiens > Impatiens glandulifera. The sequence continues at coordinate 5,006 of NW_025919212.1, forward strand.
CATTTTCCCATTGGATTGAAAATGTTAAAATTCTTTCTCCTACTACATTTTTAATCCAACGGGGAAATAAAAAAATTCTCTCTATTCTCTCTTCTCACATTTTATCTTTCCAACGTGATATAATAACACATCATTCCCTCATTTATTTTCTCTCTCAAATTTCCTCCCCTATCACTCCTTTTTTAATAATACATTATATATAATGCTCTAAATGTGTAAGCGGAAGGTCATGAAAAAAAATAATATATATAATATATATATATATATATATGATAAACATAGAATTAATTAGGAGATGAATGCATTTAGCACTTAATTTAGCACTTATAATTGATAACACTAGAATTGGTATTGGAACTTAAGAATATCAATTTAAATGGAATTCAATCTAGTGTAACTTTATTGTTCTCAAATTCATTCTTTTTAGCTCGAAATTGTAATTCCAAATTTTATTTTATTTTTATGTTTTTTAAACAAAATAACTTAATATTGTATCATTTAAAACACGGTTAAAGTTTTCAATTGATAAAATATTTTAAAATATAGAATATTAATATATCTAACCGATGTTTTTTATTTTATTTTAGTAGGTTAACATTTTTAAACTGATATATTTTATTTTATAAGACGTTAACCGTTAACCAGTTGAATTGATATTTTGTTTTTGAATTTAGGAAGTTAAAATATCGAATCGATATTTTTTTTGAATCTATAAAGTTAACATGTTAAACCTATATTTTTATTTATTAAAAATCGAAATTCATAAAAATCTCTCAATAATGAAGTTATCCTAATTGTTGTGTTAAACTAATATATTAATAAAATAGATAATATATTTTAAAAATATTTTTATTATAATTTTTTCAAACATAGATTATAATTTAATGTATATTCTCATGAAATTAAAATTAAGGATGACATGCAGATGGAGAAGACGACTGCTAGCCCGATAACAACGTTAACGAAGATGATGATTCAACGCGAGTTGTCTGATGTAGACTATATTTAGCAAGGCGCTGAAAGGCGAAGACCCCAGCACTAGGGGACCAAGACCCTCTCGAGTCCTGATGCTGAAAGATGATGTTGACATGGCGCTGGAAGCCAAAGACCAAGACCCATATTATATATATGCTGCTTGGTTTGGTTGAAAAAAAAATATGTGTTTGATTTATGAGTACAATTTTATGATATTAATTTGATTACCTTCAGTACATAATTCTCCAATCATCTCTCACTAAATAGGAATAATGAATCAATTAATAAGGGGTCCACTTTTTCTCTCTAATAATAATTGTTAGATAAAAGATAGAGATTCTTCCAAACTCCTCCTTCAAAATTTTTCGAAAAATTCTCTAAGTCTTTTTCAAAAATCGGCCAAACAAAACAACCGGCCTACGGTTGCAAACTTACATGATTTTGATAATTTTAAATAAAATAATCAAAAAGGGAGAAATTGTTAGATAAATTCATACCGGTTCAAATAAACCTAACTTAAACAAACTTCCTATGCAGGAACAAGGAACCGGACCGGATGAATAAGAAACCAACTGAAGTAACCGAACCGGTCAAGCTACCAAACCGATCGAGCATACTTAGAACGTGACTGAACAAAGGAAGAATCGGTCAAAGCTCAAACAGCCGATCAATCCACAAGACTAGCAGAAGTCCGGTCATTTCACTATCAAAAGATATTCGGCCAAGTCAAGTGGCCGACCTGCACAAGAAGACACTTTGGGTATCTGTTGAGAATGATACCAAAGGAACAGACTGAATACTTCCATATCCATGCAAGTCTGAGGAAAGACTGTAGGCTGCAGAAGATAGTACTACCGGATCATTCCACTTCGGGATAAGCCAGAGAGGAGATCCTCAAAGTACAGACAACTGTCCAAACAGACAGTGCCTACATCGAGTAAAAGACAAACCCGGCAGGTTTGCTTTACAGACCGGCAGGTCTGAAACAGGATGCCAGGTCTGAGATTGACCGTCAGGTCTGAGGAGAAGACCGCAGGTCTGAGACACTGAATCACTGCACTTCCGATCAGCCAATCAGATTCAAGGCAGTGAAATATGACCGTTGGCATATTTCACCTATAAAAGGAGGCAGTTGCAGAAGAGTAAATGTGGGACACACATTGGGATAACAAGAACCAAAAAGCATTTACTACAATTGATAACAGTGTCCTATTCTAGAAAGCCTAAGTGCTGAAAGTTAGAATTTGTTCTACAATTTCGGTGTAAATTGTACGAGTGTTATCGAGCAGAAAATAAGTCTCGATCGGATTGTATTTGTATTCCTTAGTGAATATCCTTCTCGCGGTTTCGAGAGGAAGGGGTGACGTAGGAGTTTTATCTCCGAACATCCATAAAATCTGCTGTGTCATTTACTTTCTGTTGGCTTCATTACATAACCGATTAATCTAACAATACCGCTCAGAACCGAATCCACATTAACCACACCAAGAATCCAGATTGCCGAAACCGACCCACCATCCTTCAAATCTCCATCATCCGAAACCGACTCCGCCTATCATACAAGCATACCGCTTCAACCTGAAAGCAAACCCCTTCCGCGCTTGAACCTAGTTCAAGGGTTTGTGACAGGTTGTGTAGTATTGAAACCCCGGTGTTAATCTCTAACAGGATTAACCA
>NW_025919213.1:0-9004 GCF_907164915.1 Impatiens glandulifera
AATTTCTTTATATATATATATATATATATATATAATATAGGCTGAATTAAGTAAAAAAAATATATTATATTATCGAAATATTATTTAATCGATAAAGTAATAATTTATTATTCTAATGTATAATAATAAAATATAATTTTATTGAATGTTGTTGAATTTTAAAATTTAAATTATATATAGTGAGATGTATTTATTATATAAATTGTTAAAGTATAATTAATTATAAAATATTTTCTATTCTCAAAGTCATTTAATATGTACGGTAAATGGTATAATATCATATTTTGTAAGATGATTTTCATCTTAAAATATTTATTTTCAAGTACATACATACAATACATAATCTTCTATTACTCTTCTATCTTCTTTCTTTTCTTCTTCTCTAATCAACTTATACTACTCTCTTCTTTCTTGTTGTATTAATCTCTAATGGCTTCCCATCTTAAAGGGGTGAAGCATACAACCATAACATGTGAAATGCGTAAAACATTGTGCGAGTATAAAAACGAGAATCAACTTCGTCTCAAAAAGAAACAACAAAAATGGGTTTTTAAAAAATTTAAAATCCAGATTAGTCAAGCGACATATCAAATACAATTAAGCGGTCATCAGGAATATCTCTCGGATGATTTGATGAAACCTGATGCCAAACGACACAAATCCACAAAGTTTTCAAATCTAGAAAATTCTTTATATGAATTGATGAAATGTTTTATTGGTTATTTGACAATTGTCCTGCCCATTCAAAGGTAATTTCAAGAGGTACAAAATGTTGAATTGTTCTTCTTACACCAAATACAACTTAAAAAATTTAGCCTTGTGATGTAGGAATTATAAGAGCATTTAAGATGCATTATCGTCGCAGATTTTGTCGTTCTATTCTAGAGGGTTTTGAGGGTGGAGAAACAAATCCAGAAAAGATCAATGTTCTAGATGCAATCAACATTGCTATCTCAGCTTGGATGAACGATGTTAAAAATACCACAATTGCAAATTGCTTTCAACATTGCAAACTTCGTTCGATGGAAAATGTGGTTTCACAGCCTTTAGAAAAAGAAGACATTAGGGAATTATGGTCAACAATAAAGGAGTTACATTATCGTAACGCAATGAATGTGAATCAACTCTTGAATTATCCGGGTGAAAACGACATGACCGAGATTTTAACTGATGAAAAAATCATTGAGGGTCTTAGAGAAAACAATCAAGATGAAGACAATAAGGATGATAGTCGTGTTTTGGAGCCTGTTTCTCGCAAAAAAAAAAAAGCAATTAGAGCGTAGTGAAACTGCTACGATACAGAAATTAAGGCTGCAGTCCCAAAATAATTTCAGCACCCCTCCATGGTCCTATGCACTTGGGCTAGATTTCTGTTTTTAGTTTTATATTTTGTTTTGTCTTACTTTTCTGTTTTTTCTAAACTGAATTCTATTAGTTGTTGTAACTGAATATTTTGGGGCAAATCAGCAAATATATTGTTGATCTCTCCTTCCCAAGGATCTATGAAATAATGAATATATGAAATTATTTGTGAAAATTTTCACCCCCATTGTATTTTATTTTTGATTATTTATTTTGAATTGTTTGGTATAGACCAACAGTATTCTCTTTTCATCCTTGATTCTTCTTTCCCCTCATCCCAAATTTTTCATTACAAAACCCTTCTCTTGCACTTTAATTATATATTTCTCACCTGGTTCTAGATATCAAGAACTCGATTCTTGAAATCAAGAACCTATAAACACTAGTTACAAAATAAGTCGTAACAGAAACTTAGTGATTTTTCTCCTACAATATGATAGAAGCAGTCCACAGCTTCATTAAGATTTGTAAAAAGTGAAGGATAAGATTCAAATTGACATAAATTTTCATACAAAACGAATAACGGTGGACTCATATTTCACTAAGGCACTCTAAATTATTTAAAAAAATAGTATATTGTTACTTTATATATCGGTTGGGACCTATATGCGTCAAAACATTATATTACTTAATAAATTTATCAAAATTATTACTTTAGCTATTCGGTTAGAGTCGGGACTGTAATAATTTATTATTTTATCGAAGTTATAATTTTATCAAATATTATTTTATCGAGAGTCTACTATATTTACAATTAAAAATATGTTATTTAGTCTTTCACTTAATCACAATTATTCAGGGTGTTAAATAAAAAATAATTGAAGATTTTGAATTAACTTATCGGTGTCACAATGAGATAAAATCGTTGACTTATTTATTTGTGCATTTTCAAGGGTGACTAGTATTTGAAGTTTTTTGTGGAATATGATTGTTGTGCGGAATGCAAGAAAGTGATGAACAATTAAGTGTGAAAAAACAGATGAAGAGAGATATTTTATTGTCAAAGATAAAGATAAAATAGATTACAACTAATGAAAAAGAATTACAGCTATCTAAAGTCAGAAAGAAAGAAAACGTAAAACACCTAACTTAATAAGCATAACTGTGGAATAAATGTTATGTAGCTGAAACTATTAATTCATATTTTAAAGGCAAAACATTACAAATCTTCACCTTGCCTTAGTATCACCCAACAAGAAAAACCTTATCAGGCTACTTTCAACTATCAACATTTAGCAAATCCAAACAATGAGTAAATTTTCTAAGTGGGATCGGCTTCGTGAACATGTCAGCAGGATTATGATGTGTGTTGATTTTCTTTACTTTGATTCTCCTCTCAGTACGAAGAAAATGATAACGAACATCAATATGTTTGGTTCTATCATGATGCACTTGATCTTTGGCCAAACAAATAGCACTTAAGCTATCACAAAAAACAATTGTCTGATCATGATGGATACCAAGGTCACTGATTAATCCTTTCAACCATATACCCTCCTTGGTTGCTTCAGTTAGCGACATATACTCAGCCTCGGTAGTGGACAACGTTACCGTCGACTGTAATGTTGCCTTCCAACTAACCACAGAGTCACCAAGGGTGTAAACATAATCAGTCATTGATCTTCTACCATCGATATCTGTAGCATAATATGAGTCCGAATAACCAGTTACAAGACACTGGTTATTACTCGCATAAATGAGACCAACATCGGATGTGCCTCTCAGATAGCGAAATATTCGCTTTACCGCTTGCTAGTGTTCCTTACCAGGTCGAGACATAAACCTGCTAACAACACTAACTGAATACGCAATATCAGGTCTAGTGCATACCATGGCATACATTAAACTACCCACCGCACTAGCATACAGTATATTAGTGTTAGATAAAATTAGACCGGTTTATATAAACCTAACTTAAATAAATATTCCATGTAGGAACAAGGAACCGGACCAACAAAAGAACCGGCTAAAGAAAACTAGTCGGTCAAGTCATTAAACCGACCAGGAACACTTGGAATATAACCGCACAAAGAAAGGGTCGGCCAAAGCTTAAAACCGGAAACATCAGACAGCCGACCAGCCACAAGGCAGAAGAATAACCAGAAGAAGTCCGGTTATATCACCCATACCGGAAGCCATCCGGTTAAGTCGAATGACCGACCAGTACAAAAAGACAATTCGGGTATCTGTTGAGAATGATACCAAAAGAACAGACTGAACACTTCCATATTCATACAAGTCTGAGGAAAGTCTGCAGGCTGCAGAAGACAGTCCTACAGGATCTTTCCACTTCGGGATAAGTCAGAAAGGAGATCTTCCAAGTACAGACAACTGTCTAACAGACAGTGTCTACATTGAGTAAAAGACAAACCTAGCAGGTTTGTCTTACATACCGGAAGAACAGACTGCCAGGTCTGAGGTTGACCATCAGGTCGGAGGAAACGACCGCAGGTCTGAATCTCTGAATCACTGAACCTCTGCACCCCTGCTCAACCAATCAGATTCAAGGCAGTGAAATATGATCGTTGGTATATTTCACATATAAAAGGGGCAGTTGAAGAAGAGTAAATGTGAGACAAGGAACACACAGTGAGACAAGTGAGAAATTCTAAGAGTATTTAATCTACAAGTGAAAACAGTGAGCTCTAGAGAAAGCCTGAGTGTTAGTGTGTGTAGTTTACAATTCCGGTATAAATTGTAAGAGTGTTATCGAGCAGGAAATAAGTCTCGATCGGATTGTATTGGTATTCCTTAGTGAATATCCTTCTCGCGGTTTCGAGAGGAAGGGGTGACGTAGGAGTTTTATCTCCGAACATCCATAAAATCGCCTTTGTCATTTACTTTCTGCCGGCTCCATCTTCTAACCGATCCGTACCGCTAAAACCGACTTAACTCTATTCAAGCCGATTCACCAGGTTACCGAAACTGACCCACCATTCTCTTTAACCTTCATCATCCGAAACCGGTTCTGCCTATTATACAAGTGTGCTGCTTCAACCTGAAAGCAAACCTCTTCCGCACTTGAACCTAGTTCAAGGGTTTGTGACAGGTTGTGTAGTATTGAAACCCCGGTGTTAATCTCTAACCGGATTAACCACCACCCTTCGAGTGAGAACCGCTAACCGGTTCAACCCCGGTCCTCCAGCGGCTACCTAGATCCTAACAATTAGACATGTATAACTTCTCAGCTTCAGACTGGGTGCGAATGCAGACAAATGATCAATAACAGCTGTAGGAGTATTGAGAGCCTTTACTGTACTCATCCCAAAACGAGACAACATTTTCAAAATATAACTCTTCTGTGAAAGAAATAGCTCCTTTTGAACTCGATCTCTTACTATTTCCATGCCCAGAATTTTTCGTGCTCCACTTAGATCTTTCATATCAAACTCAGAACTGAGATGGTCTTTCAGCTTTTGAATCTCCGACATCTTCTTGGCTGCGATTAACATGTCGTCTACATATAAGAGTAAATAAATCAAAGAACCATCACCGATTTTGTTGTGATAGACACAACAATCATATGCACTCCTATTGTAACCATGTTCAATCATAAAATTGTCAAACCGCTTATACCACTGTCGAGGAGACTGTTTAAGTCCATACAAAGACTTCTTCAGACTACAAACATGTGTTTCTTTACCAGGAACAAGAAATCCTTCAGGCTGACTCATTAGTATATCCTCCTCAATCTCACCATGTAAGAAAGTCGTCTTCACGTCTAATTGCTCGAGTTCTAGATCCTGATGTGCTACTATAGCTAGTAGTACCCTGATAGAAGTGTGTCGGACTACAGGTGAGAATATCTCATTGTAGTCTACGCCTTTCTTTTGATTGAATCCCTTTGCAACTAATCGTGCTTTATATCTGGTCCCTTCATCACTAGATGTTCTAACTTTCCTTTTGAAAATCCATTTGCACCCAATGACTATTCTTCCCTTAGGTAAAGTAACCAACTTCCATGTATTATTCTTGTGAAGTGATTCAATTTCCTCACACATGGCAGCAATCCATTGCGCAGAATCAGCACCATTAACAGCTCCATTGTAAGAAGATGGCTCGTTATGTATGACATCTTCAGCTACCTGAAGTGCATAATTTACCATTTCTTCAGTATCATTCATAGAGGGACTGGTTGTCCTACTTCCAAGACCAGTTGAGATCTTTCTTCCCTCGATTGAATGAATTAACTTGTCAGGAGCTTTAATTTGCCTTCTAGGTCGTGTTGCAATGTCAGATTGACTTTCAGGTGCTCCAAATTGATAAACTTCCTCAGATGACTTATCAGTATCGTGTGTCATGTCAGTTGTCCCTTGAACTAGAGCCACCTCAAGCTCCACCTGTTTCTCGGTATTATTATTTTCTCTAGAAAGTGATGGCTTGATAAAGGAGTTAAGTATAAACTTCTCATTAAAGGTGACATCCCTGCTGAGGATTACTCTACCTTCAGAAGATGATCAGATTTTATATCCCTTGACTCCATCTCCATAGCCCATGAAAATACCCTGTTTTTCCCTTGGTTCCAACTTTCATTCATTAACATGATAGTAAGATGTGCACCCAAAGACTTTTAAATGAGAATAATCAACGACGTTACCAGACCATACCTCGTAAGGGATTCTACAATCAATCCAAGTGTGTGGTGCACGATTTATCAGATAGCAAGCCGTTAAGACAACCTCGCTCCAATACTTTCTAGCCAATCCAGCATTAGAGAGCATGTTTTTAACTCTCTCTAACAGTGTTTGATTCACCATTTCTGCTACACCATTCTTCTGTGGTGTACCTCGGATAGTGTGATGTCTTGCAATCCCCATATCCCTGCAGAACTCATTAAACTCAGATGAATAGAACTCAAGTCCATTATCTGTTCGCAGCCTCTTAACCTTCTTTCCAGTTTGATTCTCCACCAGTGCCTTCCAATGTTTGAAGGTCTTAAATACCTTGCTCTTATGTCTTAGAAGATACAACCAGGTCATCCTTGAGTAATCATCTATGAATGTTACAAAATAGCTATAACTTCCTATACCTTCAACTTGAGCAGGACCCCAACAATCAGAGTGGATATAATCTAGTGTGCCCTTAGTTTGTGAACTCCCTTACTGAACTTACGGCGATGCTTTTTCCCGAAAATGCAGTGTTCACACAACTCAAGGTTGGTAACCTTGTGGCCAGATAGAAGATCTCGTTTGGACAGAATTTGCATCCCCTCTCCCCCATATGTCCAAGTCGCATATGCCACAACTTGGTTACATCAGGGTGGTCGATTCACAGATTTGGATGCGACCGCAGCAGAACCTGTCAACGTCTTACCTTGTAATATATAAAAGGTATTTTGTTTAATACCTTTCAGTATTATTTTTGAACCTTTACTGATGCACAATGTTCATTCTTCACCGCTAAACTTGAAACCTTTAACATCTAAAATACCTAAAGATATTAAGTTCTTCTTCAGTTAAGGAACATGCCGAACGCCAGTTAGGGTCCGTATCTTACCATCATCAGCCAGAATTTGATAGTCTAAATACCCACCGTTCTAACATATGCATCATTTCCCATGACAACGTTTCCACCATCATAATCTTCATAGGTATCGAACCATTCTTTGTTCGGACTCATATGATATGAACACCCTGAATCCAACACCCACGTATCAATAGGGTGTAGAGAAGCGTTAGCTACAAGGGCAACGTCCTCCTTCGAGTCGGTGTCTCTGGTCTTTATGTGCTATCGCAGCCGTAGAATATTTGCCCCTTTTCTTAGGACAATTATTCCTTTCAGTAACTAGGTTCTTTACAATAATTGCAGATGTCTTTAGCACTAGGGCCCTTAGCTTTATATTTCTGATCCTTCTTCTTTCCAGACCCTTTGTAGTTGATTGTGCTGGCAACTCAACCCAGATGCTTGACTGTCTACAATTTCAACCGCTCGCCTTATGACGCAGTTCTCTAGTATGAAGTGCTGACCGAACTTCCTCTATAGTTACAGAGTCTTTACCCACAACGAACGATTGAACAAATTTTCAACGAGTTGGGTAAAGATACCAACAAATTAATGCAGCATCTTCATCTTCGATCTTACATCTATATTTCTCAATTCAAGTAATATAGTGTTTAACTTATGAGATGTTCACGAAGAGACTTACCTTCAAGCATACGAAGACTGAACAGACGTTGCTTCAATAACAACTTGTTAGTTAGTGACCTTTGTCATGTACAAAGCCTCTAACTTCGACCATAGACCGATTGCGGGTATCTTCATCTGATACCTCAGTAATCACTTCATCAGCCAGACAGAGTAAAATCGTTGAGTGTGCCTTCTCTTCCAAGACCTCAAAGCTCAGCAGTGATTTTACCAGAGGTAGGACTCCTTTGCAAGACCTGCAAACTATCTTCGCATTTTCCTTCGACAATGGTGCCCAGATGCATTTTGTTTAAGCAAGGCTCGCATTTTGATCTTCCATAGACCAAAACTGTTTCGCCTTGTGAATTTTCGATTTTAGATTCATTGAAGACATTCTCTTGCATAAAAACAATAGTGATAATCTGATCGAATCTAACCCGCTCTGATACCAATTGTTGTGCGAAATGCAAGAAAGTGATGAACAATGAAGTGTGGAAAAACATATGAAGAGAGATATTATATTGTCAAAGATAAGATAAAACAGATTACAACTAATGAAAAATAATTACAGCTATCTAAAGTCAGAAAGAAAGAATACGTAAAACACCTAACTTATAAGCATAACTGTGGAATAAAGGGTGATGTAGACTGAAATTATTAATCCTATACTAAAGGCAAAACGTTACAATGATTGTGATTCATTAGGCGATGTCCGAATTATTGGGTACGTTGATAGAAAATTTGGATTGAGGCGACTAATATGGGAGCCTAAATATTTGAGTTACCATCTCGATTATTTCTAGTAAATTATGCTGATGAAGATAAATCTATGATCTTCAATAATCGTAATCGTCCCTATGAGTATCTCTTATAATGCTATTAATATGACATTTTTGTAGTTTCGTTATGGAAAGTCGTGGAGTCTGTTGGTAGATAATCACTATTCGTGAAGTTCTACTTACTCGATAACATAGATAACATATTTGGTAATGTATATGTATATTTGTCTTATTTTATTTTGTGACGTTTTTTAATTTTTTATTTATAAAATTATGCTCATCTCATTTTTAATATAGGTTGGAAACATTTAAAAAAAAATTATCCTCTCCTCTCATAGTTTGTTTTTATTAAATTCCGGTATAATATATATATATATATATTTTGATATAAAGAAAAAACTTATACATCAATTAAAAAAATCAATTATATATTATAATTATTTAAATTTAAATCAATTTAAAATATTAAATATATTATTTAAATATATTATTATTTAAATAACAGTTCATCACAATTCAAATAAAATCAACAAAATTGATATATTAGTTATTAAGTTTAAATTTATTTTATTTTTTCTACATTAATTTTATAACTAATTAACTTTTCAACTACTTTCTAATACTTTGTTTTAAATAAATTTAAAATTATATATAATATGTAAATTATTATTAATAGTATATATACACATAATTTATATAATTTTATAATATATTTTTTAATATATAATTTACAAAATAAT
>NW_025919214.1:0-2005 GCF_907164915.1 Impatiens glandulifera
CAAAAGACTACACAAAAGTAATGCTCCACAAAAGACTACAAATACTAGTCACGCCTCGATAATTCAAAAGTGAGTTGCTGATTCAACCTTTTCGTGACACATACGACTAGCCATAATACACTTTTTTTTATGCAGATATCATTCGTTAGAATTCTATAATGAATAACACTCAATTCAAAGAACGAGATCTTAGATGAAATCTTTGACTTCCAATATATTTCCCAACAAAGATTATATAGAATCATCTTAACGAACAACTTGTAGTAATGCCCAACATAAAAACTATATATATATTCTCCTGCAAACGCATAACGTCTTATTCAGACGGTGACACTTGTTTGCGTTTTATCAAAAGTAAAACTCTATTATGAGACGAAATCTTCATAATGTAATTATTCTTTTTCTATTTCAAATTCGACTAGAAAAACCACTAGATTGAAAATTAAACATTGTTTTAACTATGACATTTCTACCTATACTAAATATAGTAATGGAATATGAGTTAGACTTATAAAATCTAATTCAATACTAATAAATAAATATATTATTAGATAATTTTTATTTAAATGTTTGATAACATATTTATTTAAATCTACTTTCTACTCTATTATATATTTTTTGGTTTGAAATATAATAATTTTCTTATTTACTTGATTTTTGTTTTTAAATTTATTTTAAAATAATTTAAATTAAATATCTCGACTCTATCCATTTTTTTTATTAGCACAAAAATCTATGTAATATATTTCAACTACGTGAGGTTAAATATTAATCTATATTTTTTATATTTTAAACTAAATACCTATTCTATTTATTTATTTTTCTCTAAATCAAAATAAAAGTGTTTTCTTAAAACAACAACCAAGAATGCAAATTTTCAATAGGCTGATGAAAGAACACCAGTTCAGATCTTCTGCTACCGATTGCCGTGTTCCCCTGTGGCGGACCAATCAGATTGCAGCATTAATAATTTAATAATAAATCAATCTGGGCAGGAGACGGAGGGAGGGAGAATCCGGAATCCGGGTTTAGGCCCGGGTTCACACCAGACGCCGTTAACGGAAGCGCCCGTTAACGCCCGGAAATAATATAATATTCAGATAATACCCAGATAAGATATCTTCGCTCTGATCTACACGCCCGTTGCCATGACCCTCATGTAAACCCCATATACCCACCCATGAGAAGACCGTCTGCCGTTCATGAAAATACACTTACACGTCCATGTAATGACCGAATTGACATGCATATTATATTTACGTTTATTAAATATTAATTTAATTTATTAAATAACACAGGCAGCGATATAATATTCGCTTCAAGTAATTCAATCTTTTATTTTCTTGTATTTTTTATTTACTTTTTTTATTTAATTTTTTTTTTGCCTCGAGACTCTATGGAGCGAAGATATATTTGCTTCAATTAATTTTAATAAAAACCCCATGTAAATCCCCCCTCCCCACACATGTAAAGACCGCTTGACTACCATGTAAAGACACTTACCCGTTTATGTGAAGACCAAAATTACATGGATTTTATATTTCCGTTTATTAAATATGAATTCAATTAATTTAGGATGACATGCAGCAACCGAACAAATCTTCGCCTCAATTACCGGAATTTTTTTTTTTTTGGAATTTAATTTTTTTTGCTGGAGACATTCATGAGCGAAGATATGTTTGCTTGAATTAATTCTAATAAAGACATCATGTAAAACCCCCATACCCACCCGTGAGAAGACCTCTTGCCTACCATGTAAACACATTTACCCGTCTATGTAAAGACCAAACTGACATGGAATTTATATTTCCCTGTATTAAATATTAATTCAATTAATTGAAGATGACATGCAGCAACCGAACAAATCTTCGCCTCAATTACCTGGCTATTTTTTTTTTTTTTCCGTTTATTAATAAATGTTAATGTAATTAAATTAAATTGACAATCAGTAAACGACCAAATATTCGCTTGAATTTTGTTTTTCGAGTAGATGATTGAAAGCGAA
>NW_025919215.1:0-3002 GCF_907164915.1 Impatiens glandulifera
TAAAATCCATGTCATTTTGGTCTTCACATAAACGGGTAAGTGTCTTTACATGGTAGTCAGGCGGTCTTTACATGTGTGGGTAGGGGGGTTTTACATGGGGTTTTTATTAAAATTAATTGAAGCAAAGAGATCTTCGCTCCAGAGAGTCTCGAGCCAAAAAAAATAAAATATAAAAAAAATAGGAAAAAAAACTAGCCGGTAATTGAGGCGAAGATTTGTTCGGTTGCTGCATGTCATCTTCAATTAATTGTATTTATATTTAATGAACGGAAATATAAAATCCATGTCATTTTGGTCTTCACATAAACGGGTAAGTGTCTTTACATGGTAGTCAGGCGGTCTTTACATGTGTGGGTAGGGGGGTTTTACATGGGGTTTTTATTAAAATTAATTGAAGCAAATATATCTTCGCTCCATAGAGTCTCGAGGCAAAAAAAAATTAAATAAAAAAAGTAAATAAAAAATCCAAGAAAATAAAAGATTGAATTACTTGAAGCGAATATTATATCGCCGCCTGTGTTATTTAATAAATTAAATTAATATTTAATAAACTTAAAGAAAATCTGACTGTCAATTCGGTCTTTACATGGAAGTGTAAGTGTATTTTCATGAACGGCAGACGGTCTTCTCATGGGTGGGTATAGGGGGTTTACATGAGGGTCATGGCAACGGGCGTGTAGATCAGAGCGAAGATATCTTATCTGGGTATTATCTGAATATTATATTATTTCCGGGCGTTAACGGGCGCTTCCGTTAACGGCGTCTTGTGTGAACCCGGGCCTAAACCCGGATTCCGGATTCTCCCTCCCTCCGTCTCCTGCCCAGATTGATTTATTATTAAATTAATAATGCTGCAATCTGATTGGTGCGCCACAGGGGAACACGGCAATCGGTAGCAGAAGATCTGACTTGAAAGAACACACGTTTCTTGAATCTTGATATCAGGTTTCATCATTATTTGATCAAGCTTATTAGATTATTGTCTACAATAACTCTAATTTATTATTAACTTAATTATTAGTTATATATCTCTAATATCTTCTTTATTGCAAAGGATTTTTTTAGAGTTTTAATTAATTTTTTTTTATCAAGATTAGATTTATTTAAATATTAATTTTTTTTTATATTTTAAAACTTCATAATATTTAGAACATATGAGAAAAAAAATAGACATCACTGATATTCAATTTTGAAAATCTCAATTTAGAATAAACATGGATTGACATCTTTGACATGAAATTCTTTTCACAATATTATGTATACTGTGCAACAATCAACATATCATTCATATAAATTAACAAACAAAAAGGTAATTCAGTGATAAAAGTCAACTTAAAACACCTAAAGGTCATGGGTTCGATTTTATTTGGAAGCGCTTTGAGTTTAAAGTGAGGGTCATGACTATGGGGTGTCATTCTAGTTCTCCTATAATTTCCAAAAAAGAGTAACAGAAAAATAAAATACTCATCATCAAGGCTTGACATAAACACAACAATCATAATTGCATTTTCTATAATCAATTTTCAATCATGTATTAGTCAAACCGTTTGTATCATTGTCTTGGAGACTTTTTTAACCCATACAACGATTTCTTCAATTTGCACATCAAATGTTCACGCCCAAGTTGAGTGAACTCTTCTGATTGCTTCATATAAATTTGCTCCTCCAAATCACAATGCAAAAAAAGTTTTAACATCCATCTACTCTAAATAAAAAAAAATCACAATTGACTACTAACGCAAGCACTACCCTGATTGAAGTATGTGTAACCACTGGAGAATTTTATTTATCATAATCTATCCCATTATACTGCGAATTTTTTTTTTGTAACAAGTCGTGCATTAAAATTTTTCTTTTTCTTTTTTTGATATTGTTGGTTTCTTCCAACAAACCCATTTACACCAAATCACTTTTTTACCCTCAGGAATCTCAGCTAGCTCCCACGCCTGGTTCTTTTGCAAAGACTCCATCTCCTCAATCATCGCACCCATTCATTTATCTTCACTTGACTCATAATAGTTTGCTGAAAGATTACTGGATCATCAATATTGATAAGTAGTGCGAACGAAACTATGTCTTCAAAACCAAATCTATTAGAAGGCTTCACATTAATCGTATTTATCTATCTCTAACTAGTCTGTAATCTTGTAAACCATTTGTATCACAACATTCAGAAGCCGAATTTGAACTTTCATCCCTATTAGATATCACTAAAGGCGGTTCCAAATTTATCTCAACCCTATCAGATTCAACTAAGAGTTCTTCTAAATCTATCAGTACTGTATTTGAAATAGAGAAATTTTTTCATAATGTTGTCTTTAGTCTAGCGAAATATATAGAAACATATATTGCTCATCAAATATTGTATCTCTACTGATCACAGTTCTCTTTGAAGTTGAATCCCCCAAATTGTATTTTTTAACACATTTCTTGTAACCAACTACATTATATGTCCACACTTCTTCAATAACTTTACATCTCAATGATTCCCGTGATGATCTATTAAAGAAGTAATCCGTCATATTCACAACTTCTACCCAAAAACTTTAGGAAGCCTCACATTCAACCTCAAGCACCTTGCCTTCTCAATAATGGATATGTTATCATTTCTACCACACCATTTTGTTGTTGAACATATCTTTCCAGAGAAATACTATTCGAGATTCAAACTAATGAAAACAAAGGAAACAAAAGAAAGAATACAAGATATAACGACGTTCGTCCAAACTGACTATGTCCTCGGGAGTACCGTCAAATATATTATTTCACTATTAGGGTTAAAACCCTATATTACATGGCATTTATAGAGTAATACATTAAGTCACAAAAACTAAACTACTATAGGACCAACCCATTAACTCTAAACTTAATTAACATGTGTATATAAGTCACATACACAACATGTTACATAAAACATTATTTTATTTTTCTTTCATCCACCACAACATTCAATTCATTAACCAGAATATTAAAATAATTTTTGTTTATTATTATATATATAT